>NC_050174.1:47108616-47408616 GCF_008315115.2 Sander lucioperca
AGAGTATAGTCAGAAAACATTGAGCAGAAAACAGGTCTCTAACTGCTGCTCTCTGTTCTGTTGTTGTTGTTTTCTCATTAAATCCTAATTGAGTGTCTCTAGGGTATCACGAGCCGGAGCTGTAAACGGAGCCAACAGCGTGTGGAGGACACACACACACACACACACACACACACACACACACACACACACACACACACACACACACACACACACACACACACACACACACACACACACACAGACTCTCCTCCCTCCTCTCTTTAAAGAAATGTTGGAGGAGCTGATTACAGCCCATTACAGACAGACCAACAGACAGACAGGGTGTATATAGACCCACTCACTTTGTGACCGGCAGCACTCCTAACTTCTATTAACACTTTAACACATTAACAAATTGTATTGAAATAGAAGGAAAAAACAACAAGTGGAGCTTTAATTCCAGCAAGACTCTGACACTTGTTTGGATTTTTTTAAAGTTTTGTTCACCTGAAGGGCTTTTTTTCCCCCTCTCCGGTCCCCTGACACCGGCTCTTGCTGCAGCTTCTGCCCGCCCCCGGCTCCTTCCCGTCCGGCCATGGGCTCCGTGTTGCCCGGCTCCTCGCTGGGCCTGAAGTCGGGCTTCAAGCCGCACCAGCCGCTCTCCCTGGCGGACATCATCACCTCGGACATCCTGCACAGCTTCCTGTACGGCCGTTGGAGGCACGTGCTGGGCGAGCAGCACCACCATCTCCCGCACCAGCATCACCTGCAGCACGAGGACCGCACCACCCCGAGCGCGAGCCCCAAGACCGCGTTCACCGCTGAGGTGCTCGCGCAGTCCTTCTCCGGAGGTCAGTAACGACACTTCAATTAACCAATCAAATTAACCGTCACACCTTAAATATCCTTTAATAATAAAGTCATGTTCTAATCCTCCAGTTTCAGGAGACTGACGCTTAAATTTAGCTCCTAAACAGTTGTAGGCCTATTTTATTATCTTCATCACTTGCGTGGGATCAATGAAGTCATATAGCCTACGATCTTATCGTATCAATATTTAGTTGTTTTTATCTTAATGTTATCATTATGAGACTGATGAGCTTTAGACTGATGATAGAAGTAACAAAGGACTTTTATTTTTGCCACTTTCTTTATTTCAGAGGGAAATTTAGGCTAGCTATTTTTATTTTACCTCATTTTGTAAGTTTTTGTTGTTGCTGATTAAGGTTTTTCTCCCAAGCAAATAGCCTCTATCATCTTACAAAATATGAAGCATTGTTAGGCTGTATCTTAAACTATAGCATACCGAACAATAGCCCCATAACGATAAAATGATCACATTGACCTGCGAAAACATTAACATGCTGATGTGTTTCTGCATTAGGCTACAATAATCAATAGCCTATTGTTGTTGTAAAAGTTTAAAGTCTGACAAACGTGTAAAATTAGTTGAGAGTTTCACCTGCCAATACAACGTTGATTTATATGATTCATATATATATAGCCTAAATGAAATAATTAGTCTATAGCCTAGGCTATACTATGAACCTCATCAATAACCGATCAAACCGTTTGAACGCGGTGAACTCGGCGTGTGACGGGTCAGATTGAATGTCTTTATCTGCGAGCCACCGGCCAATCTCTACAAAATCATTAAAACCCCAATAATGAATTAGGGTTATCAATTCATTTAGCGGCCACCTGTTGATCGTTCATGAGAATGTCCGAACTTGTCGCTAATGTTAATAAATCATTTGTAAATGTGCTGTCTGCGCTTTTGAAGCTCAAATCTTTGAACAAAACTAAGCTTCAATCGCGGCCTTTTTTTGTCTTTTATTCATGTTTCTTTTTTTATTTTAAATACATTTTATTGTGAAATTCGTTTCCGTTTTCGGTCAACTTCGTTAGGAACAATTTTAAAGAAGCCGTAAGAGCTTGAACCCGGACTCATGATCCTCCCGTTTCATTCGTAAATGATTATTTCTGGTTTATTATTTCCCTTTGCCGGAATTTAAATCCGTTTTCTCCGTCGTGTGAACGGAATCCGCTGAAATTTCTCCCCGTGGCATTTATGAGTTTTTTTTCTTTTCTTCTTTTCTAATTTTAAATTCGGATAATCTTCTACTTTTATCGTCATTTAAATCTCTTTTCTCCTTTATGTCAAAACCTGTTTCACGCTCCGCCCTGAGCGTGAAACAGGTTGTGACATTTCTATGTTCCTCTTTGTATTTTTATTTTGATCTCCTATAGCCTATCATTTTATTTATTGTAGGCCTATTTTTCCATTTTAGTTACCCTGTCCGGGATCTCAGACTCTTCTTCTCCTCTTCTTCTTTTTCCTCTCTTGTAGCCTATACATAAAGTCTGTCCATCTAAAAGCCGTCAAGAATTAAGATTTCTCCCCCCCACCCGCCCCCCGCGGCTCAGTGGGCAGCAGGGGGGAGTTGTGTAGACATAATGCGGCTATTGAAGGAGAAAAAAAGAGCATTTAACCTTCTTTTTCCCTTTGCCAAGGCTCAGTTTCATGCTGCTGTCACTGCTTGTGGGAAACTTCAGCTTTGCAACATCGCGAACATCATGTCCTTTTCCAATAAAACACAGAGAACAAGGCTGCAGCTCACCCGACTCACTGTTAAATCTGTAAAAATGTAGCCCATACTGAGTTCAACAAATCATTTTTTTTTATTGTCACTTCTAGTTTTCTGATTTCACTCATCAGAGTTTAGTTTTTTAAGAGTACAAAATAATGTCAAATAATGCTAGGCGTGCAAATCAATACATGTATTTTAATGTTGTGTTCAGAGGTCCAGAAGTTGTCCAGCCTGGTTTTACCCAGTGAGGTGATCATCGCTCAGAGTTCAGTCCCAGGTAAACTGTCCCTCTTTTGTATTTCGAACTAACACATCATCTGTCTTTCTTGTTATTTAGCATGAAAATTAAAAACCAAATGTAGCGTAGGCTATTTAATTAGGATACTTGTTCATATGAATAACTCTTCATTTTAATCTGCTTTCTCTGACTTTTTACCTTCATGCCTCACATCATCTCACCTGTCACTCTGAACTTCTAAAGCTTTGTCTCCTCATGAACACCTGTTGAGGAGTGTCTTTGTATAAAAGCTCGTCTTCATCTAGCTATGGGTGCTGCAAACATTTACCTCCGGCTAAAATGTGCATTGATCCACTAAATATGAATAATAAAGAAATAAGATTTCAGAGTGATAACTGGTCTGAGTCCAGCCTACAAAGCATTTCCCTTCAGTGTCAGTCAGAGATAAAATGAACTGAAGGGGACAAAACATTTAAAATATGAAAGAAAGCTGAAGAAACTGACTTCACTACAGCTAACTTCTTTCTGTAATGTCAGAGGTGTGTGTGTTGTATGAATGTATAGCTCCTGTTCGGGTGTTTGGTTTTTACACTGTAAATGTTGGCATGTGTATATGTAGGTTATACAGTATATATTCCTGCAGTAACAGTAGTGTGTCTCTGCTGTATTTCAGGAGAAGGTTTGGGTATTTTCTCTAAAACATGGATTAAAGCTGGAACAGAGATGGGACCTTTCACCGGACGCCTCATCTCACCTGAACACATCGACCTGTACAAGAACAACAACCTCATGTGGGAGGTAAACAAAGTTTGCTGTAACTCAATATTAAAGGTGCTGTAGGTAGGATTGTGAAGATCCAGGACTTAGCCAAAATATTTGAACATCGACAACTTCTCAGTCCCTCCCCCCTTTCCGCTAAAGCCCAGTCTCCTAAGCCCCTCCCCCCACGAGGGAGAATGTGTGCATGTGCAGTCATTGACATGCAGTTAGACACCCCCCCCCCCCCCTGGCCCTTTTTGGTGCATCTGAACAGGGAGCTGTGGATTTTTGCAAATCGCACTACAGGCTGTAGGTGGTGCCAGAGGAGCCAGATTTTTTTTTTTAAATTACCTCCTTCATGTAGTTCTACTAGAACATAGGATCAGTTTCAGCAAATATGACAGAAAGTTAGTTTTATAAGTCTTAACTACTGCACCTTTAATATTTACATTTACCAACATTTACATGTATATCGACTTATATTGACTATATGACTAATTGTTAGCTAGCTAGCTTGCTTTCTAACCTTCTAACCAACCATCTTGCTAACTGAAAGCTAGTTAACTAATAAACTGACTAACTTTTTACACATCGTAGCCACCTGATTGCTATTCAGTCAGCTATCTATGGCTGGCTAAGTGATTGTAAATCTGTAATTAGCTCCTGTAGCTAACCAGCTACCTGTAACTAACTGACTGATTGCTAGCCAGCTAGCTTGCTAATTAACTGACCAACTTACTTGCTGTCTGTTAGTTTGCTAACTAACCACCAGACTACCTGACTTACTGATTGCTAAGTGCTAGCTAATTAAATAACTGACTGATTGATTAAAGATATTATATGTAATATTTCTGCATACATGTCTTTAGTTGTGTACTTACAGTATCCCAAAAGTTTCCAACAATGTTCAAACCCAGATAAATCTATAATTTTAATTAATGACACAGAGCGTGTCGTTTGGTCGCTTTTTAATGGTTTCATATAACCTTTGACCCCTCTTGCTCTAACTTCCATCAAAAGACAAGAAACGCCAGCTGGTCAGAGAACTGTAAATCATACAATGTTACAATTATACTCAGTAGCAGTAGTACAGTATTTTGTCATTAATTGCATGCCACTTTGCAATCCAGTAATACAGTAGAGACTTAATTTGATATGATATTTCAATATCGATCCAGCTTATTGCGATGCTACGTTGACAAGTGGCTCATGTTAATGCATGCTATAAGTTATTTTTTGTATGATTGTTTAAACCATGGTTAACAGCACTGGGCTACCCCCACGATACCTTTTGCCACATAACTTTAGCTGATTGGGTAGTCGATAAATATAATGCTAAATTAGCCAGCTAGGGCTCCCCCGGTGTGTTATAATGGATCCCACGTAACTTCTAGGCAAGTCCTGCCCTACGAAGAACCTTGATTGGTTGGGGTTAGGCATTGACCTCGAGTGGTAAAGGTTAGGATAGCCGATTGGTCATAGGACCTGTACAAATCGGGTTACGTTACCTTGCATAAACATGGACGCCTGGCCAATAGTAGTGTGTGAATGCTATTGAAGGGCGGGTCTTGCCTAGAAGTTGCGTGGGTTCCATAATAACGCAGCCCCGGTTACCAAATGTAATGTGAATAAAACTTTAATAGATTATTGGTGGTTAACAATGAAGACAACAACTCCCATGATCCCATGCGACTTCACAACTTCATCAAAAGTCCGTGTTTACATCCATAGTTTTCAATTTTAAGAGACTCCTAGTGGCAGAAAAACATTATAGTACGTTTAACTACTAACTACTGTAGGTAACTAGCCAACAATCTGCATCTTACTCACTGGCACAGTGTCTAGCTGAGGGACAAATTATTGAACTCTTGGATAATAAAACAACCAGAAAACAGTTATAAATATAACTCGATATAATAGGCCATGTTTTCTCCTCCCTCTCAGGTGTTTAACGAGGACGGGACGGTCAGGTATTTCATCGATGCGAGTCAGGAGGACCAGAGGAGCTGGATGACTTACATTAAGTGTGCGAGGAACGAGCAGGAGCAGAACCTGGAGGTGGTTCAGATCGGCAGCAGCATCTTCTACAAGGCTGTGGAGGTCAGTGAACGCATCACCGTCGGCATGTACGCCTATCATATCAACTCCACTTCTTCTATAGTTGTCTGTCTAACAGTGGTGGAAGAAGTAGATCCTTTACTTCAGTAAAAGTACTAATACCACACTGTAATAATATTCCACTACAAGTAAAGTCCTGATTGATCATCAAAAAAAGTAAAATGTTCCTGGTCAGTGTTTCCTATTATACCTGATGTTTCTGGATTAATATTACTGCTGCATTAATGTATGTTGCATTTTACTGCTGTAGATGTTTAAGTTTGAGCTGATTTTAACGCCTTTATATGCTGTTGGGTAGTTTAGCAATGCATCATCTTCTGTAAGATTATCACATTTTTAGCGTCACTGTCCTGTGAGAACCATGTATCTCTTAAAAGTCAACTTTTCATGGTGTCAGAAAAACAGCCCTGTTTTCAGCTTTGTGACGATGCATTTTCCAGCTGATCCAAGATGCTTTTTAAAGACTTTATTTAGATGATTTAGCATTTAACATAAAGGAACACGTCATCTTTCAGTTTATAACAAACATTCAACCTCAACACATCTGGAGATACATGGTTTTTCACTGGACAGGAAGGGGAAAAAAAAAAAAACTGTCATCTGAAAAGTTACTAAAGCTGTCAGACAGATGTGGTGTAGTAAAAGTAAAATATTTAGCCTACAGTTACCTAAAATTTCTACTTAAGTACTTGAGTAAATGTACTTGGCTACATTCCACCATTGGTGTCTAACAACAGCTGACTGATGTATATCTGAAACGCCACAAGAACCTCAAACCAAAGACACTATGGTCTCAACAGTTAAACATTATGAGGAGAACCAGGTTACAGGATGCTGCAGGTATTTTAAGGTATGTATAGCCTAATGCCAGTGCCTGCAGATAGGAAAAAATCCTGTTCATATTTCATTTTATATAATATAATGTAATTTATTTCTAGAGCAGTTTCCGAAATGTGCTTTATACATTACATGAATTAAACATGAAATCCAGCCTTTAGACAACAAAAGACATTCAATAAAGCAGAATTAAAATCAATTCCAGGAATTTAAGAATTAAAGACACAATTCAAGTAAAACCAAGAAATCCAAGACCCATAAAGATGCAAACAAAACATGAAGGTGAAAAAGATGCAGAGATTTTTTGAGTAAACCGAGTCATCTTCTTTAGCAGCTGAGCAGACGCATTAAGAAGAGTTCAGGTGTGTGTCGCCCTCTGCTGGCTGAAAGAGTTCAGACTAAATCCAGTGTTCCTCCTATGATTTTAACTCCCAGATCTGAACTACACGTCATAAGTTTCCATTTCAGGTCTTCTAACAGAGTGCATTATGCATATGAATCACCATTCATACCATAAATTATACCTACATATGTATTTGTCATTTTGGTGTAAAGACAGGAAAATGTCCGAAAATGTCCTCCTCCAGTGACTGACAAATGATTAACCTCCATGTATTTCTCCTCAGACAATCCCTCCGGATCAGGAGCTGCTGGTCTGGTACGGAAACTCCCACAACACCTTCCTGGGAATCCCTGGAATTCCTGGAGGAGACGAAGAACAGAGCAAGAAGACCAAAACCGGTAAAGATTGTTGGTTATTGATCTGTGAATATATCGACAAATTTGAAACTGAAGCAAATAAACTAAACAGACCTGAGAGGGACAGATTGACACATATAACTGCATTTTGCTTCCATACATTCAGCTGATAGAATAAACCATTACATTTTCTAGCAAGGCTGTTTAATCAGCATTAATAGCCTATCAGGCCTCGATACAACATCAAAATGCAGTTTTAGTGTGGCATCAGTCTGAATCGTTTCTCCTCCTCCTCAGATGATTTCCACACCTGTGAAGGCTCCTCTTCCTCCTCCTCCTCCTCCTCTTCTTCCTCCTCTTCCTCCTCCTCCAGTCTGGGCCGCATGCGTTGCGTCATCTGCCACCGCGGCTTCAACTCCCGCAGCAACCTGCGCTCCCACATGCGCATCCACACGCTGGACAAACCGTTTGTCTGCCGCTTCTGCAACCGCCGATTCAGCCAGTCATCCACGCTGAGAAACCATGTCCGGCTGCACACCGGTGAGCGCCCGTACAAGTGCCACGTCTGCCAGTCGGCGTACTCGCAGCTGGCCGGCCTGAGGGCGCACCAGAAGAGTGCCAGGCACCGGCCCACAGGAGACGCCAGCGCTGCGGTGGGAAGCGTGGTGTTGCACGCTGCTCACACAACTCACTCACCTCCTCCTCACCCACCACAGCTGACCACCATGCCTCATCCAGCATCACTGGTTCACCATGTACCCACCATGGTGCTGTGATAGGGGGTAGACAGACAGACAGACGCACCAAATTACAGACAGACAGATAAACAGAAACCTCTTTTAACTTAAAAAATATTTGGACAAAATAAGACAGAAAGGTGTATCACCATCATTGAAGAACATGACTGGAAGTTACCCTGGTAGCTAGGTGAATCGGTCCAATTGCGGCTAAGTGTCGGCACATTTGGCTGTGTTCTGGTAGCCCAATTCTGACAAGAGGCTCCTGTTAGTGGCTCTCACTCCAGCTTTTGGCCAGAGTCAGAACACAAAATCAGACCAGGTTACTTTGGCTGATTTTGGCAAATCATCATGCAGGACCAGTCGTTTTCAGATAGTATTGTTACGCTAGAAACACAATACATAGTATTGACCGTTCAGAGCAGAACTATTACATCAAAAATGTGTTGCTTTGTATCAACATGCCAGAAATCACCTCAAATGAGGATATGCTTTCCAATCTGCCACAAATATTTAAAAGCTGAGTTGTTAGTTGACTTTCTAGAACAAAACAGCAGTGAGCTCACTTATATTCTGACTTTCAATCTTAAATAATGTGATACTGAATTCTGGCCGGCAGATGTTAACAAAACACTTCAAATCAATTTTCAGCATATTGATTCAATGGGGTTTGGTGCTTCAGATGCAGATGCAGAGGCACCATATTCAGGGCACTGTTGGACTTGGATTTGAGCTACCTGGGTAATCATTTCCAAAGAAAACTCCACTCTCCAACAACTAGACGGCTGTTAGCTAGATGACAAGTTACATTCTTTAAACATCAAATCAATCAGATTGATCAGAAGTAAACTGAACACTATCCAGACAGAGGATGTTTGTACATTATATGCATGCACACACACACATTTATTAGATAACAGACACACTTAGATAAGCATAGACACACACACAAACAGTTCTTAATTAAGAGTTTAAGAGACACTCTGATAATGATTCATAAAACAGTTGCATGATGGGACACAGTGTTAGCCTGTGACTCCAGTATAAATCATGTATCTGTGAGAAGATGATGTCGTGCTTTGGTTTGCATGCAAATGGTTCTCTGTTAAAGGTGTGTGTGTTGAAAACCAAGAGGCGTTACAGTCTGAGCACTGAGGCTCCTTGACAGGAATCCTCTGAGTTTCTGGTAGATCGTCCTGTTGATCAGTTTACAGAAACATCCAGTTATTCCCATGCTAACAGCTAAGCATACATGATGCTAAAGCTCAATATATAGTTTCTGTGTCTACATAGCTGTCAGGATTTATATTCACCAACTGCAGGTGTGAACATGTATGTAGTACAGACAAATCAGCCTTCATAACTCAAGGATATCAAGGCCTCAACACTTTGGCATGTATTTGGTAAAATGCCCATCACACCTGTATTTAAAAGTATGTAGAAAAATCTTGGTGACTTTGGTGAACTTTGATTCACAAATTCATGATAATTAGCATACTGTCTTGACAGAGCTGACATTTGAGGGAACGCAGCGCCAAAGAGTCCAAAATGGGGAAAGCTAAAGTATCGTAGCCGACTACCTGTTTTGTTTATAGCTCACTTTATTGAAGCTGCTCCAGAGTACAAACCTGGTTTACACACAGTGAGAAGTTCATGCTAGTAATATGACTGTTGACTAAATTGTGTAAAATGATTGTGCTATTAGCCACCTGTAGCCACAACGTCACCAAGATAACACAACATTGTTGCAGAAGAACACAAGGATAAACTTTGCTGTGACACTTTCTGTGTGACCTGGGCTTAATGTTAGCTTAATGTTAGCTTGCACCATATTGAGTGAGGTCACAGAATTGTGTCAATGTTTGTGTCCCTTTTTGAGTAGCATCGGGCCATGCTCTCACTTTAACATGTTGAATTGTATTAGCATCAAAGCTAGCACTTTAGCACACACCTTGGTGATTGAAAACCTTGTGAAAAACTGAAATGAAAAGTGATAGTCAGCTTAATGCTAACACTTAGCATAAACTATGTGGAGTAATAGGCTACTAACTCCAAAGAGGTTTAAGCACTATTTTTTTTATTCTATATTAGCTTGAGTGGTGCTATGCATGGTGCTGCACCATGTTAGGAATAGTATGGTACAAAGCACCAAAGTCCAAAAAAGATTTTTTATCTCATGTACACATGATATTAAAAACAATCTTCTTTTGGGACTCAATGTAAGCTGCATGCTAATATGTTAGCAGAAGTGAACAATGTTGGCACCTTTTTACTGACCAACCAGTAAATCTACTACAAACTCAGCAGATTCATTTAAAAAAGCTCATCACTTATTAAATTTGGCAAAGCCTAAAATATTTGCTTTTATTATTATTATTATTATTATTATTATTATTATTATTATTATTATTATTATTATTATTATTATTATTATTATATTAGTTCATGTTTATTGTTGGTAAGCTATGGTTTGAGACTCAAATTAGGTCTCAGGCAGGTTCAGTCGAAAATATTAGAACCTAAGTTTCTAATCTTGTAAATGTTTCTACATGATTTGTTCCCTGATTTCTGTATAAATATGTTGTTAAGTAATGAGAAACTAAGAGTTGATGAGTCCCTTTAACTCGGACTGTTCTCTTCATGTGATGTAAATAAACTGTCAAAAAAAAGAATGTGAATAAAAAACATGAGATGTACTTTATGCCTAGAATATAATTCAACTGTCACTTTATCTCTGTATATGTATAAGGTCATATATGACATGTATTGGTATATGAAGTACCGTATGTTGACTTCTATAAAGGACATTGTATTTGAGCCTATATACTCCTAATAAAGTATTACTTCACCTTTAACCTTTGCTCTGCTCATGTCTGTAAGTCTGTGTACTATACATACAGCTTTCACGCAGTAGGCGTAGTACAATTTTGAGGTATTTGTACTTAAGTATTTTAATTTGATGCTACTAATACTTCTACTTCACTACATCTCAGAGGAAAATATTCTTTTTTAGTCCACTACATTTATTTAGTTACTGGTTACCTGGTACTGTAAATGAAGGGCCAATGAACATATACAATTATAAAATACAACACATTGTTATGCAGTAAATAAAATAAGTTAAATGTGCTCTTCTGCAGCCGGTTAATGCATCTATGATAATAATAGTGTAATATATAATATCTAAAATGTAATAATTTAAAACAGCCCATTTTGGCTGCATACTGAGGACTTTTATTTTATACTTTAAGTACATTTTACTAATAATATCTGTAGTTTTGCTTTTAACAAAGTATTTTTCAATTGTGTCATTGCTACTTTAGTAAAAGTTGTGAATACTTCTCCCACTGACATGATCTCAATTTGTTTTTCTAACTTTATTTTAGCAGGAACAAAAGCATGATGACCATGTTGCTTAGTGTCTACTGGATGTGGAAAAGGTAGATATTTGCAAAAATGTTAGCATCAAGCTAATAATATGTGAGATGTGTGTACAGTTTTCTCTGCTGCCCCCCAGAGCCCAAAAAATAAACAAATGCAGCTTTAAGTGTTTTTAAAGCTATAGTGCACAACTATTTTATGAACGTCTGTTACATTCAAGCCATTGCCAATTGAGTTGCTACAAAGCTAATGACGTCTATCAGTTCCACACAACTCTCTCTGTATTTCTCAGTATGGCTATGTTTACAAAATGGTGTCGTCCAGCGACATTCGTGCGCAGAATTTTGAGTGATGGGTTTGGTCACCCCTGAGAAAGCACAACAGCAGCGTTCAGCTTTGGAGACGAAGAGGACATAACAATTACAAGATAATTACCTCTTCTGAAGAGTTCATTATCGTCCTTGATTTGACGGGATAAACTCTACTAGCAACCGTGTGGAGGAGGGGGTGGGGGGTTGTGCGCGATCACCAAATGCTTGGATCATGTAGAATTCCTCATGGGGGCGACAGAAACTACGCGCCTTACCTCTAGGATGATGAACTCTTTAAATGTTGATGACTGTGATCTTTTCATCTAGCGCCACCCTCAGGGCGTACTTTAGCTCCACTGCTATTAAGATAAATCATCAGGATGTAGTTTTATTGTGGCTGTAATGAACTCTGCAGCCTGTCAGTGTAGTTAGACCTGCAGTGTTCTGTACTAACTGTTCTTAAAAATGTTCCTGATGCATATCATTTATGTTTTTTACTGCAGAGTGAAGAGAAAACAAAAAAAACACCAAATGTGAATTTTTTCTTTCTGATTTGACGACTGACTGATAAGCTGATAACAGAGTCAACACTGTTGGGTAAGATCAGAAAACACAGGCTGAGTAAACTCACCTTTGACACACACACACACACACACACACACACACAAAGAGAGAAGATCCCTCTGTCCTGTTTTCTGGTAATTCACAGGTATTTGCCAATAGTTGAGGTAATAAATAACTAATGAAATCTAACTCTCTGTCACTGTCACTCAGTTTCTCAGTCAGTGTGTGCGTATGTGTTCTCGCCTCACCGTCAGGATGAAGGTATGTGTCCTTCTGATGTGTGTGTGTTGTCTCTGTTGGAGGACGGAGGCCGATTCCAGATCGTGAGTATTATTATTATTATTATTATTATTATTATTATTATTCACTGCCTAATTATCTTGTCGCAATTTTAGAGTGCATTAGGACTGTTTGTGTAACTGCTGCTGTAGTGCAGTTTGTGTTTTTGTCAGTCAGATATATGCTTGTGTAGAATATTCTCAACTATTGCCAACAGGTAAGTATACATGATGCTTTAGCTCAAATGTTTCTACGTCTCTGTCAGGGTCTATATGATGGAAAGTTTGTGAGTCTTTGCTGACATCTGTTTGCAAGTGTAGTACCGTGCAGATATTAAAAACAGAACAGAAAACAGAAAAAGTCAGATGAACAGTTTTTGTAGAATATTCTCCTGCACTGTACTCCACACATCTCCACCTTAATCGAACATCTGTTTGTTGGTGGTGCAGAGCAGAGGTGTGAACAGACTTTGTGTGGGTCAGGGGGTGAAAATGAAACCTCCTTTTTTAGTTCACAGTCTCACATCGGCCAAGCAAAACAAGCCTTATAAGGACAGTATGTCCAGAAGGTGGCGCTGGACAGATCATGTTACAATTACCCCTTGTCCAGTCTGTGAGGCAGGAGCCTGGAAGTAATTCAAATCAGGCAGTCGGCCCCCAAAGTACTTTCATGGCCAAGAATGAAGCACAAAATGTAAAATAAAAAGTCCCAATCCCACAGTTGTAAGCCTATATGTTTTGGCGTTGTCAAAGTAACGTGATATGTCTTCGCAAAGTGCTGCCTGAACATTTCGAGCCCTTGCAAACACTCTGAGGGTTTAGACCTTTCTTGCTGTGACTGCACTTTGATTAAAGCTTTAGTGCGTAACTTTTTGATATTAATGAACATCCATTACATTCAAGTCATTGCCAAATGAATTGCTACAAAGCTAATTAAGATTATCGGCTCCACACAACTCTCTCTGTATTTCTCAGTATGGCTATGTTCAGAAGATTGTGTCGTGCGGCGACTTTTGCACACAGAAACTTGAGTGAAGATAATTACCTCTTCTGAAGAGTCCTTCATGTTTTTTTAATCCTCCGTATCCCCCTTGGCGACTAGAAACTGCGTGGAGAAGGGGTGATGGTCACAGAAGGCTTGTATCATGTGGAAGCGCAGAGTTTTGTTGTCATTACCTAGAATTACTCATGGGGGCAACAGAAACTATGCACTATAGCTTTAGTGTAATGAACGATTCCTGACTGTCTCCTGTTTGATCACATGAATGAAGTCCAGGTGTGTTCTCCTCCCTCAGCTATCTGATTACAGCTCCTCTCTCATTGCGTCTGGATGCTGTGGAGACGGTGTTGCTGCAGTTGTTTGGTTTTGAGACTGATGAGACGGTCTACGTGTTCTTGAAGACCTCCATGGCTCCAAATCATGTGGTTTTGGCTAGGGAAGTCGTGACCCTGAACACCCTGAACAAATACCAGGCCGCCGTCAAAGTCCAGGTTAGACCTAATGATGCACAGAGCTGAAAGTTATCAGAAATCATCACCACCGCCAAGGAGGTGAGATGTTTTCGGTTCACTTTCTTTTTTGTCAGCAGGATTATGGAAAAACTACTGACCCAATTTTCATGAAACTCGGTAGAAGGGTGTAGCATGGGCCAAGGAAGAACCCATTTAGATCCAAATCACTGGGCGGATACACAAATTATTTTTCACTTTTATTAACATTTCGCGATAGGGCATGCCATGGCGGAGGTCTGCTAGAAGTGCCCTTCTAGTCGTAGGATGAGGTTTTAATCAACTCTTTCTGTTTGTCTCTCCAGCTGCACCCAGGTCAGCTGGATAAGAGTCTGAGTCATGTGATTCTGCACGTCCAATCAACAGTGATCAACCAGCACGTGTCTGTGTCCATCAGCCGCACCAACGGCTTCCTGTTTATCCAGACAGACAAACCGCTGTACACCCCCCATCAGAGCGGTGAGAGTTTAAAACCACATAACAGAAGAGTCCCACAATCCACTGCACACCAGTGTTGAATCACTGTTTGTCTGTGGTGGAATGTAAGTAAGGGTTAATCCCCACGGTTCATGCCTCGCCGTCGTCCATTAATACCTGACAGTGGACACCTTGAAGGGCATTCTACGGTGGCCGACAGGGGCAAACGCCCTGCAACTTAAGAAAACACACGCAAATAGACAAAACACAAGCAAATTAAGAAAACAACTTCATTAATTTGACAACACATGTGCAGCATTCAGCAAGCGCGCTGCAAATACCACAACACAACCAAATACATAAACGCACTGCAAATACACACAACACAACCAAATACATAAACGCACTGCAAATACACACAACACAACCAAATACATAAATGCACTGCAAATATGAAACGATGCAAAAAGAAAAGCACACCAACCCAGAAAACAAATGCAACAAAAAAACGCTGCATCCAGATTACACAACGGAAGTTCTCCAGGCCTCTAGAGGGAGCAGCTAAGTGGAACAGCTGGATTTTTCGACCTCACGGGAAGAGAGAGAGAGAGAGAGAGAGAGAGAGAGAGAGAGAGAGAAACTGCATAGACTGTAAATATTAAATCTATGTTTGAGATCTGTTTTCTCTCGTTTGGTGGGTGTGTCTCGGCTCAGGTCACAGTTGATACTCAATCAGCAGAGACGTCTGTAAACTCGTGGTGATAAAACATTTAAAACTGCATCAGCGTTTAACGTTGACGTTTGTTTAAGCCACATGAGAGGGTTTAATTTCAAGGTCCGAAATTACTGAAGTGTAGGCCTCCTCAAGGGTTAATATTGTGATTATACAACAACGGTTACCAACAAAATAAGTGATCAATCTGTATTCATATTGTGGAGCAATTCGCTCTTTTTTTTTTATAGTCCCTCCCTGTTAGTAAACCAGCCAATTTACCGTGGGATTTATCAAACTGAATAAATCCCGCCCGCACATATAAACACAAAACTGCTTTGCTAACTCCAACGTGTTGTAAGTAAGACATCTGCTGAAAAAGTTATTGTATTCATCAGCATGACTGCCGTACTGTTTAGTTCACAAACACCCAACACACCAAAGTACAAACACATAGCGGACCAGACGCAAGCTTTTATTTTGAAAATCCGAAGCTCGGGGACGGCACCAGCCGGGAGGGCATGAGACGGGAGCATAGACTGTATATTAATAATATATTATGTTATTAATAATAATAATAATAATAATATGAATTTAATATCGGTTAATAACGGTCGAAAATCCAGCAGTTCCACTTAGCTGCTCCCTCTAGAGGCCTGGAGAACTTCCGTTGTGTAATCTGGATGCAGCGTTTTTTTGTTGCATTTGCTTTCGGGGTTGGTGTGCTTTTCTTTTTGCATCGTTTCATATTTGCAGCGCGTTTATCTATTTGGTTGTGTTGTGATATTTGCAGCGCGTTTATCTATTTGGTTGTGTTGTGTGTATTTGCAGTGCGTTTATGTATTTGGTTGTGTTGTGTGCATTTGCAGTGCGTTTGCTGAATGCTGCGCATGTGTTGTCAAATTAATGAAGTTGTTTTTCTTTTTGCATCGCTTCTTTTTTCGGGGTTTGCGTGCTTTTCTTTTTGCATCGTTTTTTATTTGCAGTGCATTTATGTATTTGGTTGTGTTGTGGTATTTGCAGCGCGTTTGCTGAATGCTGCGCATGTGTTGTCAAATTAATGAAGTTGTTTTCTTAATTTGCTTGTGTTTTGTCTATTTGCGTGTGTTTTCTTAAGTTGCAGGGCATTTGCCCCTGTCGGCCACCGTAGCATTCACCCGCTTATACCACGGTCACTTGCCAAATAACATATTTTTAAAACATTAGTTTAATTTGTTTTACAATCAAAATCTAAAGTTTATCCAAACAATAACTCTGTTTCTCTGGTTACACCTGACAGTTTGACTAATACCTGGAACAATCATTCCCATCCATCAGCTTCTTATACAATGCAAACGTTGTTCACTCCCCCAGGAAATAGGAAGGACCTTAGATACGACCAAGGGGGTAAGCCTCTCCCCGGAACGTGCAGCTCCTATGGTGCCATTTTGATGCTACCAAGCCATCAACTCGCGACTTACTGTTGCATAGTAGAGGAATTATCGTATAGTACAGGAGAAGCTTGCAGGCAGTTTCGACTTACAGTCGCTGTTTAAGTTTAATTACTAATGTTAACTAGCATTTTAGTTAGCAATAATTAGCCTGTGCCTATGTTATCCCCTTACATATACCTATGCTCTCCGTCTCTGCAAGATTGGGAATGATTGAGATTTCTCTTGGCCCAGCTACCAGAAGACTTACAACTTTCAGACAGGTTGCTCACGTCACATTTACGTCGTCTCTCTCAGTTGGAGGCTGCGCAGTAATGCTCAGCCATCACCGGAAAAGTGATTCTAATATCCTTCACTGGTCTCCATCCAGAGCAACGGGATGTGTTGGTCCATTTTATATATGTCTATGGATAGGACTTGCCCAAGGGGGTAAGCTTCTCCTCGGAACGCGTAGCTCCTATGGCGCCATTTTGATGCTAACAAGCCATCACCTCCCGTTAGCATTCCATTGATTGTCATTCATTTTGGCGCCACTTTGACAGCAAATAACTTTACATCTGAAGCGTTTAAAGACTCTATTTGTCCATTGTTAATTTCTAAAGAAACACGACAATGTATAAAAGGCTCCATTACCTTGTACCTCATGTTATGGCTCTGTAGCAGGCGTTTTTGTAAAAATAGGCTAACGATTGTGTCATAACCACGCGACTTACTGTCGCATAGTAGAGAAATTACCCTACATTACAGGAGAAGCTCGCAGACAGTTTCGACTCACATTAGCTGTTTAAGTTTAATTACTAAAGTTAACTAGCATTTTAGTTAGCAATAATTAGCCTGTGCCTATGTTATCTCATTACATATACCTACGCTCTCCGTCTCTGCAAGATTGGGAATGATTGAGATTTCTCTTGGCACAGCTACCAGAAGACTTCCAACTTTCAGACAGGTTGCTCACGTCACATCTACGTCGTCTCTCTCAATTGGAGGCTGCGCAGTAACGCTCAGCCATCACTGGAAAAGTGCTTCTAATATCCTTCACTGGTTTCCGTCCAGAGCAACGGGATCTGTTGGTCCATTTTATATATGTCAATGGATACGACTTGCCACCCTTAGCAACCAGATATATTTATAGTCCGCTCAGCTGATAGAACCCTTCAGTTTAGCTACGAGCCAGAAAGCTAACACTATGCTAGCAAGATCCAAAGTCAATAACATTGTGTACAGTTGTACAGTAAAAATAATTTGACAGTATGTTGAACAACAAGACAAGCTAGCTATCCAGCCATGTCATTGTCCCCAAAACAATATAACGATTTTTACGAACAATTTGATCTGCGATGTGTAACGTTACTGTCGGCCGCAGCGGCGCAGCCTGAAGTAGCAAGCGACCTGAACAGTGAACGGGATGTGAGATAACGTTATTCTCTGTGAAACAAAGTCAGTCCAGAGGGGAAGTATAACTTACTTCTTGCAGCTTGTGTGTTAGCGCCATCCTGTGGTGTTCAGAGGACGAGTTGGAAATAACAGATCCACATTTCCTTTATTTAATGTAGCGCAATAATTTAGAACAGTTAACAGTCAGTTTCACCAGAACTCCTGTAGCAGGTGTCCTACATCACTTTTTTATGGACACCCTGCAGCCAATCAGAATCGAGTATTCACCCAGACCATGGTAAAACTACATTTACTTACCTACTCAAGTACAAATTCATCGAAGCCAAAACAAACAGGCAAGCGGCACTATAGTCCTATGTCAAATATAGTATATAGCAGCAGGCTTGTGCAAAATTCAGAATTTCAGAATTGGCCTCCATTCAATTCATGAATTGGAATTTGAATTGAATTGACTCCGCCCCACAGGAAGTTGAATTTGAATTGGAATTGGAATGACAGGAAGTGGAATTAAATTCATGGCAATTCAAATAAATTCCACACAGTCACACAACAGAAAGAAAGTGTTGAATCCCACATACATTCAGTATTAGAAAGGTTACTTTGGAAATTGAATTGCTTATTCTTATAAGTTACCCATTATAAATGTGGTTTGGATTACTTTATTTGGATTACTTCATCAATGCAAATCAATTTCCTTTTAATTTGATTAGTAACTAATTGAATTACACATTTTACCTCAGTAATACAACTAAATACAATTACATTAATTTTGTAATTTAATACATAATTTCATTACACGTAACTAGTCACTCCTCAACCCTGCATACATTTTGTTCCAAAATATAGATCACTCTTTAAGATAACAAATATTTCTATTAATTCCACAATTGACAAGAATTGTTTTCTTGATTTACAATAAGTAATAAGTTAAAAAGTGTGCTTGCATGCTTTTAAACACATATGATATCCAGTGTTGGGGGTAACTCCTTATGAAGTAATGCCATAATATAATCACATTTGGCTGTAACTGAGTAATGTAACACATTAATGTTACTGTTACTGTTGTGTTGTGAGTTGAAGGTGTGTTTAAGCCCTTTATGAGCTATATGCCAGGCTCTTGCTGTGTTGCGCTACAGTAATGTTGAGTAGAGCAGTGGTTCCCAACCTGGGGTCCGGGGACCCCTAAGGGGGGCGGCAGAGATCACAGGGGGGGCGCAAGTCTTTATCTGGTTTGAGGTTGAGGTAAAAAAAAAATATTTGCACATGTTAAACAAATTATGATAATACACTAGAATATATAATGTATACAAAAGTCTGTATAAAAACTATATATTTTTGTTCTTGCATTAAATTGTAGGCAGGCTACTTAGTAGGCCAAACCTCCGGGACCTCTTAACCTGTGACCCTTGCTGTCATCAGGTCAGCTGCTAGCTGCTATCATCCTCGTTTGTCCTGCCACCACGGCATCACTATTTTATGAATGAAACATGGCGGAGAAACGTAAAAGTGCTGATAACTCCTCTGTATCAAAAAAGAAAGTAAGGCTCTATCTCGAGAGTTACCTCAACTTCAGTTTCGGAGGGGGGGCTCAGCTTTTCTTAGACATAAGTAGGGGGAGTGCCTAGGAAAAAAGGTTGGGAACCACTCGAGTAGAGTAATGAGTTACTATCCATAGAGAATAACAAGTAAGGTAATGCATTATGGTTGTTTTTTTTAAAAGTGAATAATGTGTATTACACGTTCTTGAGTAGTGACCCCAACACTGATGATATCAAATATCAGTAGCATAATACCATCAAGAGATGGTTTTCAAAATAAAGGACTGTCTGTCTGTTAACTTACTTGTAGATGCCTTTTGAAATTTGAAGTAGCTTTGATGGAGCCACAGACTGGAGCACTGCAGTGCTTGCATATGGCTCTGTGGTTTCCAGGTGTTTGTGTTGGAATTGGTTCTTCAAAATGAACTAGTACAGATGACCTTTTAGGCCTGCTATTATTTTCCATGTCGCTGTTATTACAGGTGTCAAATCTATAAATGTTTGTAATCTGAAGTTGTAAGGGACTTCTGAAACTTAAAAACTCCAGTGTTGACCATTAAATTGTGTAGAAAAGAAGCTTTCAAACAAATGTCCACCTCAGATTGTTTGGCAACCATTTTAAATACTTGGTTAAAGTAAAGCATTCTGGGAAATGGAGTCATGTTCCATCATGTTCCACAAAATTACAATTACAATTACAATAAATCAAACTTAATTATTTGTTCTGTGACTAGAGCTTTTAACATTCATTGCTGGGGGAAAACATTTCCTGTTAATGTAATCTGTACAAGTAGTTCAAACTAATAGCATTTATAGAATATGTAATGCAATCATATCTGACATATATTGTAAAGCTCTATTGTTAAACACCACTGAAATGATGTATATGAATTTCTTTGAATTTTTATTGAATTGCAATTCTGCTTCCTTTAATTCGAATTGTAATTATAGATCCTGTTTTTGACATAAATTCAAATTCAAGAATTGAATTGGAATTTAGGAGTCATTCTCAATTCAATTCTGAATTGTGCACAAGCCTGTATAGCAGGGATACTCAACTTTCTTTTCCTGGTGGCCACTTTTGCTAAATGACAGGAAGCCAGGGGCCAGTTAAACAAATAACATAAAGGCAAATTCATCCGTCCATTTTGTTTTCAACCTTTGGCTGTTTGCTGTCCTCGCTCATCTTGCAAATTTCAGTCACAGCAGGACACGTCGGGGCTTAGCTGGAACCTCTGTTAAGGGATCCTCCCCTGGCACTTTTTCACAACAAGCTCTATAATAATGCTTTTTTTATGCACTCTGGCACCTTACTTACATTCAAAGTACAAAAAAGAATTCTTAGTGTGAATACATTTACTGTATTTTCATTGTAAGTTAGTCTGTGGGCCACCCGGCAGCCTTTCTGTAAGTTGAGTATCACTGGTATACAGTGTAGACATGTAAGAAACTAAACATAAAACATTCTCACACATTAACAGTAAACCTTTAAAAAATAAAGTAAAATGTCTTTACAATGTGTGTGTGTGTGTGTGTGTGTGTGTGTGTGTGTGTGTGTGCGCGCGTGTGTGTGTGTGTGTGTGTGTGTGTGTGTGTGTGTGTGTGTGTGCGTGCGTGTGTGTGTGTGTGTGTGTGTGTGTGTGTGTGTGTGTGTGTGTGTGTGTGTGTGTGTGTGTGTGTGTGTGTCTGTCTGTCCAGTTAAAGTGAGGGCGTTCTCCCTGAACCAGGAGCTGAGGCCGGCCAATCGCAGCGTGTTTCTGACCTTTAAGGTGGGTGTAATGACCTGCAGGTCCAGCAGGGTGTAGCAACACATCACGACATGTTAATGTTATCTCAGATGAGTGAACTTGTCTCCCACAGGACCCGGATCAATCCACAGTGGACATTGTGGAGATGTTTGATATCAACAATGGAATCCCATCAATGCAAAACCCGTTCAAGATCCCCATTAAACCAAAGTAAGACCCTAAAAAACCAAACCTATAGCTACTACAAGCTGCAAAATAAAATCTATACACATTCTGATTCCAGGCTGTTTGTAACATGGTTAATGTGATTCCAGGCTGTTCGTAATGTCACAAATGTGATTCCAGGATGTCTATATCGTTAATGTGATTCCAGGCTTTGCTACATCGTTAATGTGATTCCAGGTTGTAGCATTGCTAATGTGATTCCAGGTTGTTTGTAATGTTGTTAATGTGATTCCAGGTTGGGGATTTGGTCCATTGAAGCTTCTTACTCTGATGATTTCACAACAACAGCGAAAACAGACTTTGAAGTGAAAGAATATGGTAACTACACAAGAAAACTACTTTATCAGATATATGTGAAAGTGTAAAATGTAAATTATTGACTGTTCTGTGTCAGTTCTTCCCAGTTGCTACATCCTTGTGGAACCAAAAGCTAACTACATTAGCTATGGAAGCTTCAACCGTTTCCACTTCAAGGTCTCAGCCAGGTGAAGAAACACGTGTCATGTTAAGATATCCAGATCTAAAAAATTTCAGTGAAATTATTAATATATATTTTTTAGCTGTGAATGAGACCAAACATGTGTGTCCCTCAGGTATAATCATGGTGCTCCGGTGGTTGAAGGAGAAGTGTTTCTGCGCTACGGCTACGTTAGCGGAAAGAATCCTCCAGTTATCATCCCCAACTCTGTCACCAGAGAGAGAGTAAGAGACATTAAAACTGATATAAAGCAAGAAACGCTGTTAATATAAAGTGTTAATATACACACCAACAACTCACTGATCTGCACTAAACTGAGAGTTTTCAATACAATCAGGGGCATTGGACTGGGGGGAAAAAGGGGACTGAATACCCAGGGCTCAAAAAGATGCTAGAATGAATAGCTGTGGATGCGGGGAGGGGCCCATTGAAAATGCCTTTCTTTCCTATTAGTCTTGCATTGCCAGATCTATCTCCACAGCGCTGCAGAGAAGATCTGGCCCCTTCACGGTCCGTATACTTGGCGGCCAACAGATTTTCGTTTTGAAAGGAAAAAAAACAAAAATGAAAAACGGCCAGTTTCCCAATTACCATTAGTAAATAGGAAAACAAAAAACGGAAAACATTATTCGTTTTTTTGTTTTGAAAAATAATCTCGTTATCCGATTGTCTTTGATGTATTTGTAGATGGAACTCGGAAATTAAAATGTGCGTATAATTCCTCTGTCAGTACCGTAGACTGTATATATTACAGTCTATGGTCAGTACCCAATCACCGCCTGTAAGATCCGTTCTGCGCATGCGCATAATTACGTAGTAGTAGTAGTAGAAAACTAACAATGTCCCTGTGCGATTTGTACCACGCATGCGTTGAAACACTTTACAACCAAACATCACAACTTTTTTATTAAATCTTTTTTTATTAAATCTTTATTATACAATAGTCATAGCTACAAACAATCGAAACTTGTCACTGATCCAAAACCGTGTAGCGACGTCGTTGTTGTGTTGTTTATGTTAATGTTTTTACCTTTAATACTTCGTCTTGACTAATAACCAAGACTCTCTATTATTAATGCGATGAAGTGTAAACGTACATAAGTGTCCTTTTGAAGACGGGATGACAGCTCTCCCAGCCACAACTGCTGTATACCACTATAGTAGCAACATGCTAACGGCAGTAAACACTATAGTAGCTACATGCTAACGGCAGTAAACATGTCATCTTAGCTGGCAATGTTGTTAAATTCTCCCCAATTCCGGGTCACATTACTGCTGAAACATGTCCGATTGTGTAGTGTTTAGTCTGCGATTTTTGACGTTAGAAAGTGCTGCTTCGTTCCACTACAATCTAACATTAGCATACTCATAGCTAACTATCTAGCTGCATGCTAACGCGACATAGCGGAGCATATATAGCTAGCTATATATGTACTAATAAAGGCTTCTAAACCAAATACTAAACAAATACAAATACAGTAAAGTGACTGGAATTTGGGGTGAAATGTCCAGCATTAAGCTACATAATAGTTTGCTAGGAGTTAGCTGGTCTCTCACAGAGATCTCATTTGTAGCCCTGTTTTTACCTGATACTTTCATAAAAGTACAAACACATGAAATGAGAGGTATACACATGCTTACATTTTATTTAAAGCATGGTTAACCTGAAGCAGGACGGAGTCATGACTTAAAACACCAAAGCAAGGCTTCTAGCTCAGGCTAGCTAGCGTTAGCAAATTACCTTCAAAGTTGCAAAGAAATGATGAAACGTAAAATTTGAAGCCTTTATTTAATTTGCTACATGGTGCTCTACTGGATGGCCGGACGACCCTCCGTATATAATTAACAGATACTTTAGGCAACTCCAGCAAACACCTTGTAAACTTCATCTCCGTTTTTTGTTTTTCTATTTACTAATGGTAATTGGGAAACTGGCCGTTTTTGTTTTTTGTTTTTTTCCTTTCAAAACAAAAATCCGTTGGCCGCCAAGTACACGGACCCTTCACCATACACTCCTGGATTTCATTTCTGGTTGGCATTTCCTTAAACCAATCATAATCGTCTTGGGCGGCGCTAAACTCCTCAACTACTCCTTAACTATTCAGGGGTGGCCTCTAGCTCACCCAGTAAGAGCGTTTGGCCCATGTTGACTGAGTCCTGCAGCAGCGCAGGGTTCAAATCTGACTTTGCTGCGTGTCATCTCTCATCTCTCTCCCCCTTTCATGTCTATCCACTGTCACTACATAATAAAGGGAAAAGCCCCAAAAACTAGGCTAATCTTTAAAAAAAAAAAAAAAAATTAACTATTCACACAATACAGTAATGTGAGCTATATGAATTAGCTGGATACATGGTTAACTCTAATTTGCTCTTACCAGTGTATCACCGTGTGTATTTTGCAATCCCTGCCAACCAGTGCTCGAATTACGTGGGAGCCAGAGGGAGCCGAGCTCCCATAGACTGAGGACTGGCTCCCATGAAAGCAACAAAGTCAAAAATCTGAGGGGGTCTCTCACATCTGAAGGTGTCTGCCATATATGGCATTGTAATTTAATCTTAAACAACGCTTATTATCCATACCTGTACAGTCTCTTACCATTAAAGACGTTAAATTAAAATATAAAATATAGGCTACTACGGGACGTAGACCTGAGCCTACCCTACGCTCATGAACGCAGCATGCCTGTACTTCACCACCACACCACTAGGCTATGTGAGCAAACCGTATAGGCTACAATCGATTTGACAGCACACGCAAGTCCGAAGAAGTCACCTTGCTTTTAGCTTAATGTGCTTTTGAGGTGAATACCACCAAAACATCTTAAATAAATAAATCTGTAGCTATCCTCTGCCATTCAGAGCTCCGGAAAAGTTCCCAGATATTTTGAAACACCTGTCAGCAATACAATGCAATCTCTGATGGCGGAATATTCAGTGAATAGGCTTCCCGATAACATCGCAGTGCAAATTCCAAAATTGTTTGTCTATTTATTTCCACGGTTCAACACACGAGACGACTGAACACCCAGGTGTTGTTATCACTACGTGTACATTATAAGACTAGAACATAGTTTGGCTGCGCAATGGCTTTATTCATTTCTGCCAGTTAGTGCTTTTTCCCTGTGTAGAAGTTAAAGACTACATGCATTATTGTGTTTGACACTGAGGATATCTGAGACGGTGGTCTGGTTCAAATGAGTTACGTTTTATTTCATTGTGAAATTGAGAATGACACTCAGACTAAATCGTTTAGTCTGTTTCTTTGTATTGCGAAATTGAAATGAAATATGGACTATTACAATCAATAATATGTTGAATTTAATTAAAAGGACTCCATTTCTGTGCGTGTGTCAAGATAATAGCCTAGGCCTGCCGTGCGCATATACTGCGCAAAAGCACCACACTTTTTTATGAGATAGAGAGACCCCCTTAAAGACAAAAAGATAATTTGAGCACTGCTGCCAACAGTCCAAAATTTGTCAGTTAGATAGTAAAACATATTCTTTGTGGATCTTTACAATCATTCCTCGAAAGAACCAAGCAGACCTGCCTTGTTGCACAATCCAAATTTTCTTGAAAAATGTGCCATTTTCAGTGTGTAACGTTAGCTTACTAGCTCAGAAGATCCAGAATAGAGGAATATAAACGAATTCCACTTTTTACTTTTCTCATCTTTAAAAAAAAAACAGTTTCTACCAACAATCACAGTAAGAGTGAGAAAAGAATAGTTTATAAAAATGTTTATCTAGTTTGTCTTTTTAGAATTCTAATTTTGAATAATAATCTTGTCAGGATTGAATGCAGCCTGAAGAAAAGACAATAAAGACAATCGGGACCAAAAGAAAAATTACACGCAACCTTTTTCCACATTGTTTTTAAGAAATATTATGAAAGTTTGGATTTTTCAGGCAAAAGTGTGGGATATAATATTATCCTTAAAAGAGTGGCTCTGAGTTGTCATACAACTCTTGTTTTCATGGATGCAAAAAAACGCAGAAAATCAAACCTGTTATGAAAATTTTAGTTACGCATGTAAATTTCTGAGTCAAAGTGTAAAGGTGAGGATGGATTTATTGTTAAACGTGCAACAGTTTCGGCCAAAATATAAGGACTACTGTGATATTTGACACTTTCTGATATTTGATGCAGCCGTCAGATTTCAGTCAGTGTTAACAAAGAAATATATTAAGGTTTAATACCGAGTACTAGATATGTGTTAACAAAAAATGTATTTCACTGCTTATCCACTCCTTAAAAATAGCATGTATATAGTTTTACGTTTTGTTGTCAGCAGTTTTTGTGTCTTTCAGTTGTCCCTGACAGGTGAAGTGGACGTGACTGTGAACATGGAGGAGGTCCTGTCCAAACACGACGGACCAAAAGACCTCAACACTCTGGTGGGGATGTACCTGTACATCGCTGTCCTGCTTCAGGAGAACACAGGTACACACATTTCACCTTCATCCCAGTCTTAAAGATGACATTACAAGATAAAGACTTTGGCTGTATTAAGAACTTACATACTACCGAGGAACGCAGTGTGTATACTGCGTACTGCATTTGTCAGTAGTATGCAGTATGAAACTGTAAAATAAATTTTATTTTGCAGTATGCAGGCCAGGCTTAGCAGGTTATAGAAAGCTGAAGTAAACAAGTTGTTGAGACGGTTTCAGCACTTTGGTCCAATGCATGCTGGAGTTTTTTCCAAATCAGTACAACATCTGGGTATTTTTGGCATACTATATTTTGTTTGCATACTGCATGCTACATTTTTGCCAAATCAGTACGCACTGGTGGTATACAGTAGTAGGCAGTTTTGAATACCGCCTTTGTCGCATAGTGACAGGATATCATGTTTACACTCACAGGTGCTCCCCCTCCTCACCACCAAGGGGGTAAGCGAGCATCCGGAAAGCGTACCTTCTATGGGGAGATTCTGAGGCTAACAAGCCATCACCTTCTGCTAGCATTCCATTGGCTCCCATTCATTTTGGCGTCACTTTGACAGTGAATAACTTTACATCTGAAGAGTTTAAAGACTCTATTTGTCCATTGTTTATATCTAAAGAAACACGACAATGTATTAAAGGCTCCATTACTTTGAGATTACTCCTTTAAGAAAAGTTTATGTTGTTAAATAATGAAGTAGAGGTAATGAGGTATACCTATATTCACAGGGCATGGGGAAATTATACAGGCAATGCAAAAAACCCATCTCAATCTCCATCTCTGCAAGACTCGGAATGATTCAGATTTCTCTTTGTACAGCTACCAGAAGACTTAAAAATTTCAGACAGGTTTTTTACGTCACATCTACGTCATCAAACTCAGTTTGAGGCTGCACAGTAGCTGCACAGTACGCTCAGCTATCACCAGAAAAGGGCTTCTAATTGACTTCACTGGTCTCCATCGAAGTCTATGGCGCCGCTGTCCATTTCTTTTACTGTCTATGTTCACCACACTCCTCTCTGTCTCTCAGGTGGGATCACTCAGGAGGCGGAGTTTGCTGCAGTGAAGTTTGTTAAATCACCTTACAGGCTGAGCCTCGTGTCCACGCCGCCCTTCATCAAACCTGGACTTCCTTATAACATCCAGGTGTGTGTCTGCACCGTCACGCTCACACCTGTTCAACTGTAGCTTGGTCAGGAATTAACTTTAATTCAGTGATTTCATGATATCTCTGCAGGTGCTGGTGAAGGATCACCTGGACAAACCCATCAACCGGATGTTGGTTCGTATGGTGGAGCGACAGCTGTTCAAACAGGGGATGGGGAGCGAGGTCACCCCGAATCCCGACAGCTCCAACAGCCAATCAGAAGGCCTCGCTATCTTCATATACAACGTACCAAAAGAAGCAGTCCGAGCAGTGCTAAAGGTGAAGAGGAGGAAGCCGTCTTTCTGTTGATTACTCGTTTTCATGTTATTTATGTTTTTTTTACTTTTTGTTTTTGTTGCTGTTTACTTGCAGTTGTTTACTCATCTTCTTCCTGTTTACCTCTTGTTGTTTACAATACTTTTCTTTACTTGCTGTTATTTACTTGTTTATGTGTTGTTCTTTACTTGAAGTTTACATGTGTCACCATGTTATTGTTTGCTTGTTGTTTATGTGTTGTTTGTTTGCTTGTTGTTTTTAATTGTGAAAGTTAACTTTTCACTTTTTTTTTAAACAATTGTTTCCATGTTGTAGTTCTTGTTGTTTATTTGTCTTCTTCATGATTTTTTTAGTTTACTTGTTTACACATTTATGTTTACGTGTTGTTTTTGTTGTTGTTTACTTGTCAGTTTGAGACGGCAGACCCCACCCTCCCAGCAGCCAGTCAGGCTAGTCTGACTCTGGAGGCGGTGTCCTATCACTCCCCGAACCAGCGTTACCTGTACATTGACCCCCCGCTGCCCGGCCAAGGCCTGGAGGTGGGACAATACTCCAACATCAAGGTGTACTCGGCCATGCCCTCCTACGTGCCCATCAGAGCTCTCAGCTACCTGGTGAGGAGACATCTGATCATGCACGTCGTCTATGTTGTCCTGTTTCCATAGTTACTGATGACCACTAATGATCACTCCTGTGTCCCCTCAGGTGCTCTCTAAAGGGAAGGTGGTGTATTTCAACAGTCAGAAGTTTGTCCGCAGCGGCGATAACAAACATACTCTGAGCTTTGAGGTGACGACCTCCATGGTCCCGTCCATCAGACTGCTGGTCTACTACATCCTGTATGGAGAGGGGACGTCCGAGCTGGTGGCCGACTCCGTCTGGCTGGACGTCAGCGACAAGTGTGTCAACGGACTCAAGGTACAACAAGACAAGTATTTTATTCTGTTACTTCTCACTTGATTTATTACCTCAACAAACATTTTCATAACGAGTTTATGGTTTCAAGTCTTCTTAACTACATATAGCAAATTATGGTCCCAGGGGGGCGTGGCTACATGCTGACCTGTTAATCAGGACAGAGGCTTAGCAATGCGTATCCATGGCCCTGTATATATTAAAATAGCCGTGAACTTGTTTTTGGGTGTTTACGTCTTAAACTTTGACTCTCTCACTGTGTGTTTTCACTTCATCAAAGTTGATTGTAACATTTTGGTCGCCTAAAAATGTCTTGTTTAGTGTTCTGCCAACCAAGCTAGCTAGTTAACGCTAGCGTTAGCTGGTAAATTAAGGGAAAGTTTGCAGATTTTCTGAGTACTGGTGTAGATGCAGATGAATGGTGCCAGTACCTGGAGGTATTACGGAGGTTTACCCGTTGGTAAATCTCTACTGGATGACTCGCTTTAGCCGGTTGAAGATCGGCAACTTTACCTTGTTAGCGTTTAGCTTAGCGCAGCACCATTGCAACCATAGACAACACTGGCTTAGCCGCTTCATCCTCCCCAACTCCACCCTCTCATCCAAAAATCGGCATGTGCGGTTTCAAAATAATCTGGTGTGCCACATCGCCAAACTCCAGGCTTCAAAATAGCAGTGCACAAACCAAGAGTCTTGCATGAATTACTTGAAAGCAATACTAAGTACAGGTAGGCCTATCTTACCAGAAAATTACTTTGATAGAAGTTAAAACTCACCGCTAGAGACCTCCACTGGCCGAGCCGGTTACTTCGGTTTAGTACTCCTGCTAACTTGAATGTGGATTAAATGATTTAATTGTGCAGCTCTTCTAGACTTTCCAAATGTTATTGGACTGAATGGATACATTTCTGATAGTGAAATAAGTTATTTCACAGGGGTTGTGACACTCAAAAAAATGTATCTACTGATTTACAGATGTCTTTATCATGTTAGTTTATGGGAAAGAGTCTTTTTGGGCCCCCATGGCATCACGTGACGGACATGGAGGTTGTAATTCCCCTGTTTGGGCGCTATGTCAAGTTGACTTTAAAGCCGGTGCACTTCCAGGGGGTCTGCTTTGCCGAAACTATGTAAAATCAAAGATTCTCTGTAACTAAAGATAACGCATTACACGCTGCCTCAGTGGTATGAAACGGTACACACTTCCTGTCTCCTAAGTGGACGTAGCCTCATTTGTAAGTGTAGTGAACATCATGTGGATAGATAAAAAGTCATATTTGCATGATGTATTTATATTTTTTCTTGCTAACATTAGATATTTACACACCTAAAAGCCATCTCCAGTAGAGTTGCAGTAACTTTGGCGGCGACGACGCGCTTTGAGCTCAGGCTCATACACGGCAGGGGCAGAGTACTCGCTGCGGGGCAAGGAGGCATTTCGTGGTTCTTTCAAAGAGGACTGCAACTCAGTGATTGGTGGGCGTTTTTACAGGATAACAGCAGCTACAGATAAGGGATCTTTTTTGCTCCTTTTTAGAGCCCTTATTGCTGTCGGGGTTCATATCATATCTTCACAGTATGTGCACTTTGAATTAAGTATGTATTGTATTGTGTGTGTGTGTGTGTGTGTGTGTGTGTGTGTGTGTGTGTGTGTGTGTGTGTGTGTGTGTGTGTGTGTGTGTGTGTGTGTGTGTGTGTGTGTGTCAGACTGATCTGTCATATCGTGCTCGAGTCTACAAACCGAAGGAAAACCTCCGGCTGGACATCGGGACCAATCAGGAGGGTCTGGTGGCTCTGTCTGCTGTCGACTCCGCCATCTACACGCTGCGACCCAACTACAGGGACCCCATTAGCAGGGTAACAGAGAAAACATACCATTTCACCTCAGAAGACATTTGTTATAGTAATAGTGTGTGAATATTATTTGAAGTTCTATGAAACAGCAGTAATAGGAAGTATGGTGGCCTGCAGGTTATGAGTCATATCGAGCAGAGTGACCAGGGCTGCGGGGGAGGCGGCGGCAGAGACATCGCAGATGTATTCCGATTGGCTGGCCTTACCTTCATCACCAATGCTAACGCCCACCCGTCAAACAGCGGTACGTCAATCAATCAGTCAATCAATCAATCAATCAATCAATCAATCAATCAGTGACAGTGCTTTTGAAGTGATTTGAGTTTGTGTTTGTGTGTGTGTGTGTGTGTGTGTGCGTGCATGCGTGTGTACGTGCGTGTGTGCAGAAGGCGCGTGCACAGCAGTCGTGCGTCCAAAACGAGCTCTGACGGAAGAGGAGAAGACAAAGAAAGGTGAGACTCAACCTTTGAACATTTTTTAATGAAACCAGTATGACTGATTCATTCAGAAACACATTTCCTGTAGGCTATTAGTTTCAGAACCAAACAGGTAGGTAACAGTGTGTCTGCCTTTCTGTCCAGCGGAGAGTTACGGTCCAGTGAAGTCCTGCTGTGAACTGGGCATGAAGTATATCCCAAAGAGTGTGACCTGCCTTCAGTACGCCGTGCAGAAATTCAACAAATACCCTCGCTGCAGACAGGCCTTCAGAGCCTGCTGTGAGTTTGTCCAGCAGAACCTGGACCAGGACCAGAACCTCATCCTGGGACGCCACGGTCAGTCTGGACTCATCACACCCTGATCACACACTAACACACACTGACACAAAGACAGTTTACGGATGTCACAGCACAGGAAGTCTACATAAAGTGAAGTTACCTCTTGTGGCCGGTAGGGGGCGCCAAAAACCTGAGGGTTGTGGTATTTTGTAGCTACGCAAGATTGATTGATTGATTAAAAACACATATACCACTGTACTGGAGTCATTACATACCTAAAAAAAATGATAAAATCACAATAAAGTCCAAATCCTAATTCCCATTGTGGTCTTCAGTCTATAACACTCAACAAACCACAAGATTAAACAGCACAGCAACAAGACAACAAGTGCAGAATATACAATCAATATATAAATAGCAGTGGGGTTGCTATGTCAACATGCTCTTTCTTTCTTGGCCATAAAAAAATTTGAATTAAAATGAAATATGCTACGTACAAGCTCTCAGTTTCAGGTTTGATTCCACTGTACTGCTACCCTGGACGTCACCCCGTGTATTGTTGTGATTGGTCGTAGTGTTATCCAATTGCGTGCAGTGAGATTTTCAAATGCATGCTTGGTGCCGCCCCTCGAGTTGGGCCATTTTCATTACTCAATGCCAGACCCTTAATCTTCCGGATTTGGGTCTGGATTTCCAGGCTACTGTACTGTTGCCCTGCAGATACATGTGTTTATGCCCATTAGACTGTTGAATCGAAAATAAATGAAAGTGGCTATAATTCACTCTTAGCAGTGAAAAATAATGAAGTACTTTGGTACCAAGTGTGATCAGCATCTTCATATAAATGATGACTTGTTACAACCAGATTTTTTAAATATACAGGATTGAGATGTGCACGTGGACTTTTACAACCCATTTTCCTCCTGCTGCATTTAATCAGCTCAATGTGAAATTTGACTTTTGTGCGAAAATGGAGGCGGTCAAACATGTTTTTGCTAATCTGATCAATGGATGGGTTCGGATCCTTTTATTAGTTTCCATGCAGTCAATGTGCTGAACGATCTATTAGCAGCTCCTGTTTGCAGTTTACTGATGGATGTACAGACTATTATGAATAGATTACATTTATACTGAAGAAAGCTTAAAACATGTGTGTGTTGTCTTTATGTCTGTGTGTAAATGTTTCACTGAGTTATGAAGAAGAGAAGGACAGAGAGTATTGACTCTAATTTATCTTTGCCTCCCCTTCGGCTCTGCAGCGCCCCCCTGTGGAGGCTTTTGTTCTTTGTACTGCTGAATGTCCATGTTTATTACAGACCATAATATCCATGACTCCTGTCCTGAACGAGGACTTAAATTAAAGAGGAGCACATGGCTCAGTGGGTAGAGCAGGCACACATATACATAGAGGTTTATGCCTCGACGCAGTGATCCAGGGTTTGAGTCCGACCTGTGACGATTTCCGTCTTTCCCCTCTCTCTCCCATTTCTCACCTAGCTGTCCTGTCAATTAAAGGTGGAAAAGCCCAAAAAAATAATGTTGAAAAAATAATAATAATAATTAAAGAGGAGCACAGTGAAGGTTTCATTCCCACCTCCTCCTGTGATGTTCATCCAGTCTGATTGACATTGAAGTAAAGCTGTGTGTGTGTGTGTGTGTGTGTGTGTGTGTGTGTGTGTGTGTGTGTGTGTGTGTGTGTGTGTGTGTGTGTGTGTGTGTGCAGCAATGGGTGTTGACTTCGACGTGGCTCCTTCTCTGGTGCGGAGCTACTTTCCGGAGAGCTGGATGTGGGAGGTGAAGCCCATCAGGTGACACAAATCAAACTACTACTACTTAACTTTAGTTACTTTACAGATTCAATTAAGACAAACTAATCAATGATGATGTATTATTATAGATTAAACTACCTAGCAGTGCATAAAGTAATTGAATGTTGTCCAACTTTAGCAGCTGCAACAATAAAGTGATAAACACATACTGTATATGCATCAATAATTATAATACAGTGATATATAATATATGTTATTCTGCATAATGAGTACTTTTGGTACTTTAAGTATATTTTGATGCTTTTGTACTTTTACTTAAGTAAGATTTTCAATACAGGGTTTTTACTTGTAACAGAATATTTCTACAATGTAGTGTTACTATTTTTACTGAAGTAAAAGATCTGAGTACCACTGAATTAAAAAAAAAAGCTCCAGTAAATTAGGGGAGGAGTAAAGTAATGTTCACCAAAGATTGTCACAGTAAATTAGTCTAATTTCTACACCAGACTTATCTAATTTAATTTAATTAGATGAGTCTGGTGTTGAGAACATTTCCTGTTAGACTGAAGTCAACCAGAGGGATTTTTAAACTGTTTTTATGAGTTATGATCTATAAGTTAAAGAAGAACGCTGCAGGGATACCATTCACCCTTTTCAATACGGAGGACCTTTCTGAATGTGTTTGTATTTGGTTTCATTAGTAGTTCAGGTCGATTGCTGGTCAACAAGCGTCTACCAGACTCTCTAACCACCTGGGAGATCAGGGCTATCGGCATGTTCAAGAACGGTGAGATTCTTTACCTCCTTAATGTTCAACATCAATTTCTCTTCTAATACTTAATTTAATCCATTCATTAATAGGAGAATAGAGCTCCCATTTGTTCATTTCCATCCATCCTTCATCCTGATAAAAGTCTTACTTTTCCACTACAGGAGTTTGAACAGTTTCAAGAGAAGCTGTATGAACTCTTTAAACAGCTTGAATAGCAGGTGTCTAAGCTTTGAACTAGTGCTGTCAAACGATTAAAATATGTAATCATTAATTGCATTAATGTCATTTTAACTCGCAATTAATCACAATTAATCGCACATTTTTATCTATTCTAAATCCTTGATTTCTTTTTGGCCCATTATTTTTTCTCATTTTAATGCTCTTATCAACATGAAAAAGTGGATCGGCTTGCTTTGTGCAAATGTTTTTTTAAAGTTTTTATGAAGTGATATTTCAGACTGGACATGCTGCGATGATAGCTCAGTTCACAACGACAAAACACACAGATCACTTTGATATTGTCAAAGGAACCATTTGGCAACTTTTTAAAAGTATACTTTCCATTCAGAATCTTATTGGCATCCATTTTGGCGTCTAGCGCTCACCATCCACTCAAAACGTAACGTTAGCCTACTACTCCAGCCTGTTGTTTTGTTTCTGGTCTAGCTAGATCCGGTGTGGTGTTGTAGTTTTTCTAACGTTACTAGTTGTTGCAACAGCATGTGAAAAAAACTACAAAGTTTGCTAGGCCAAAAAGAACGTTAATCTCGCAATAAAAAAATTTACACCGTTAAAATGGGTTTGCGTTAACGCCGTTAATAACACGTTCAACTAACAGCACTACTTTGAACTAAACTTTCCTGTTTTGTTGACATGTAAACTAAAGTATACTCCACTGGGACGGGATTCAAACCCATGCATGCAAAGCACAATTCAAAGCACAATGGCTTAGCAGTTCATCACCTTAACCACTGGGCCACCTCGTCATATAAGTCTAGTCAAGTCGTTCTGTAAATCATTTTAAACATGAAAGAATATGGTCAGTTCAGTGGAGAAAACATTCTTTTTAATAAACATTACAAAGCGAAATCTGAAGGAAAGCCACATTCCAACACTGCAGAGGGAGTTTTTGGTGTTCACAAAAATCAAGTGACGTCGGTTAAGTCGCTGAGGGTTCAGGGTTTATAGCCTTAGCGGAGGAGACTGGACCAAGGTGTTTGACCTGTGTGTGTCTCTGCAGGTATGTGTGTTGCAGAGCCGGTTCAGGTGTCGGTCAATCTGCCGCTCAGTTTAGACGTCCCACTTCCTTACCAGGTGATCAGAGGAGAACAGCTGGAGCTGAAGGGCTCCGTGTACAACCAGCAGCCCGACAACATAAAGGTACCAACCACAGTATACTACATCTCCCAACATCCTCTGCTGGGAGCTGTAGTTTAGTGGTGTGTAAACATGGTGATGATTGTTTTATCTTTGGTAAATGACAAAAAGTTTCCTTATGTTTCTCCCTCTTGTTTCCTCCATCTTGTCTTCTCCACCTTCCTTTCCTTCTCAGTACTGTGTGACGCTGACAGCCGGCCCGGCGCTGTGCCTGCAGCAGTCCCAGCCGGCTGCCGGGGGGACAGGGCTGCACTCCACCGCCTGCAGGTGGAGTTACCTGGCTGCAGGGGAGGTGGGGCAGGTGACCTTTACTGTGCTGGGCCTGGAGCCTGGAGAACACACCCTGACCTTCACCCTGAAGACATACCAAGGAGGCACAGACATCCTGGAGAAGAAGCTACGAGTGGTGGTACGAATGGATGAATGAATCTCCAAGAGTGTTAAAATATTCCACCTGGTTAACACTCATTTGGTGATTTGCAGGTCAAAAGAAATATCAGTTAGAACTGGACTACTGGTTGAAACACGAAAGTCTTTTAGCGGCCGGGTTATGTATAAATGTAGATGGTTATATGAAGAAAAAAACATGACATACAATTTTTACATTTTACTTAAACAAGATTAAGATTTAACAGGGTGATTGTACCTGGTTTGAGTACTTGAGTTGCCTCTTCATCCCAGTCATCTCTCTACTGTCAAATTTCTACTAAAGGCATGAAAATGCCCCAAAAAATACTTAAAAAAGAAAAAATGTTACATGCACAACCCTCGATAATGTTACATTAACTTCAGTCTATATCCTTGATGTTCCACTTCCGGGATTGTTCCGGTGCCACCGGAAAATCCACCGGATTTCACTCATTTAGGCCGGATATCCGTTGCCTTGGGCTTTCTTTGTGTTGGCATTTTAAACTCCGGTGGATTTATGAGGACTATGGTTAACTGCTCCTCAGATCTCTGCAGGGTAAATCCAGACAGCTAGCTAGACTATCTGTCCAATCTGAGTTTTCTGTTGCACGACCAGGGCATGAAGTTAACTTTTTTGACCACCAGCCACTGTGGCAGGTGGATTTTTAAATCCACCTGCCACAGGGACTTTTTACCAGCCAGTTTTTCTTTTTTTTGCGTCATAAAGGTGAAAAACAGGAATTGCTGTGTCTCTATGATCCTATCCTGTCCTATTCATGGTAGCCTACCGGTGGACATTGCGCCGTCATCACGTGCTGTAGTATGGGGGCCCTTGATAATCCTGCATAGGGGCCAGGTGTTGGCTCGTTACGCCACAGCATATAAGAGATGAGATGACTGACAAAATCAGGAGTAGCCTACGCGCACCACAACAACAACAACAAAACACTGGTGAATGTGCACCATAACACATGAATGTTTTTTGTATAGTTCTTAAAAATAAAAAAATAAATAAAAAGGAAACTTGTTTTGGGGAGAATCATACTTATTACTATTAATTAATTACTCTGGGCTGAGATTTTCTAGGACCCTTACCAAAAAGGCTCAGGATGCTGCAAATGTTGGTAAAATATGAAAAAGGCTGGTGGATATGAACATATCTGTCATTGTTAGTGGCTTGTTGATCTTTACATTGTTAGTTAATTTCCTATCCTGGCCTGGGACACACATTCATACGGTTTAATAAAGTACTTGTTGGACTTTAACTTATCATTGCACTTACAATAACGAGAGTAGCTGTCCTCAATTTAGGTCATCCTGTACGTCTCATCTGCGTTTTTTCCTGCATCCACCGTGTGCGTTTGTGTGTGTGTCTGTGCGTGCGTGTGTTTGTGTGTGTGTCTGTGTGTGTGTTTGTGTGTGATTGTGTGTGCGCGTCAGTCGCGGGGGAAACGGAGCAGTCCCGCCCGCGCAGAGAGCCGACAATTTGAAACAGCAGCCGCTGACTTTATAGTGAAAAAAACGTTACAGCGTACATTGATGTTAAAATGTATACATGTTGGCAGGACGGTCTGAAATGTTTTACACGGTCTTTCGCTGTATGTTTTGTTGGTAAATGTGAGATGTTCGAGTCACACACACGTCTCGTCTTCATATCAGAAACTAGGAAATTAATTTTACCCGTTCTCACTCCCGCTTGGTCAGTGGCTGCACGTGGGACTGCTGGGATTGTGTGAGTAATGAAAATGTGATAGGGGGCCCCGGCTGTCAATCAGTGTCTTCCAGTGATGCGGGCCCCTAATTGGACCAGGCCCATAAGCAACCGTGTACCCTGCTTACCGATAGTTACGAGTCTGAATCACTCAATTCTCATTGGCTACCCGCCAATGTGGCAGGTAGATTGACAGTTTCACCCGCCAATCACAAAAGTTACCCGCATTTGGCGGGTGGGCGGGTGCCAATTTCATGCCCTGTGCACGACTAAAATAACTTTTAAACGTACACATGTTCCACCAAAACAAGTTCCTTCCGAGCCTATTTTGCAGCGGCACCGCAGCTTTTCTCCAGTGCTTAGCACCGCCCAAGACGTTTGTGATTGGTTTAAGGAAATGCCATTAAATCAGAGAACGTTTTCCTTCCATCCCCGAATGCCATGTGGAGTAGCCAGCGCGCTTTGGAGGAGAGTCTCATTAACTTTAACATACCTTTTTATTTGTTGTTGCTAATGTTCACTGGGACAGTTGTATTATTTTTTCCTTCCAAGTACCACCAATGTTAGCAAACATTACTGAAGGATACATATCGTTAGTGAAGTAGTCTCGCATTGCCAGACCTATCTCCACACCACTGTGTCAGTGATGAAGTATGGTCTGGCTACACCACCTATCTATTCTGGGATAGGTGAAAAAACAGCTCTGGCTTGTTTGTATTTCTTTAAACAAATCACAATCGTCCTGGGTGACGCTAAGCCCTGATAGCAGAGATAGTGAGAAGGGAGGATGTCAGGCTTTATCCCAGCTATGCACATCCATTGAGCCATACTATTAGTGAAGTAACACCTGTTGCTTATCAGGGCAACAGGTGAATCAAGTTTTAGGCAGAGGATACAGATTTAGCCGTCAGAAATCTGCAGTGTTATTACAGACCCCTGCGTCGAGGCACAAACCTCTCAGTATATGTGTGCCTGCTCTACCACAAAGCCAACCCAGCCACGAGATTTACCTTTTTATTTGATTTTGTGTTTCCAGCCTGAAGGAGTGAAGCAGGAGGATTTTTCTGGAGGGAGGCTGGACCCACAAGGACTCTACGGTACATTTCCTCTGTCTGATCAACCAGTCTGTGTGCGGCTGATCTGCTCTGACAGGAGATCCGTGTTTGTTGAAGTCACTCTGTTCTGTGTTGCTGTGTTTTCCTGCTGCTGTAGGTTCAGAGAAGAGAACAGTGCAGCTGAAGAACAAACTGCCGTCCAACATCGTTCCCAACACAGCTGTGGAGAGGATGCTGACTATCAACGGTAAGACATAAAGAGATACTGTAGTGCTGACATACAGAGCTTCAGCTGGAAACAGTTCTGAGGACTATGGTTAACTGCTCCTCAGATCTCTGCAGGGTAAATCCAGACAGCTAGCTAGACCGTCTGTCCAATCTGAGTTTTCTGTTGCACGACTAAAACAATCTTTGAACAAGCACATGTTCCACCAAAACAAGTTCCTTCCCGAGGCTATTTTGCAGCAGCACCATTCTAGGATCAGACCTTTAGGATGTGACACGGATACTGTAAAGTGCCTTGCAAAAGTGTTAACCCCCCCTGCTAAATCAGTAATTTCATTATATATATATATATATAATCTGAGCTAGCTACGGAACAACGTCAGTTTACGTTTTTAACTAAACCTGACACTTTATAAGTCACAGTAATAACGACCAATTTGACACAATGTTCTAACATTCATCAAATTTAGTTGCTTAAGTTTTAACTTGGGTTCTAATCTGCGATTTGAAATTACCTACTTCTTCTCTGGGGATTACCAATGTTAAACTTCACAAGTCTGGCACAACCACCTCCAATTGGCCAAAACTATGTTTCTGTTAACCCTTTCCTTGACTGGGTTACAGGTGCATATTGCATTGGATACAGCGACACAGGATATTAAACCTGTTTCAAGCCCTTTGAACCTGTAATTGTTCACAAACTCTCACTTGAAGCACCAAAAATGATAAAAAAAAGAGGGCTGAGATGAAATTTATGGGGCTTGAAAAAGGGTCTAAAATCGCCCATGGGCACCGTCATTGAGTCCGGCGCTTAGTGCAGCCCAAGACGATTGTGATTGGTTTAAAGAAATGCCAATAAACCACAGAACGTTTGTCTCCCATCCCAGAATGCTGTGTGGACTAGCCAGACCTTCCTCCGCAGCGCTGTGTAGGAAGGTCTGGCAATCTATGCATGTGATGTGTGTGTTTTGTCTACCAGGTGAGGTTCTTGGTGATGTCCTGTCAGTGATTCACAGCCCTGAAGGCCTCCGACAGCTCGTCAACCTGCCAACCGGATCGGCAGATGCGGAGCTCGGTGGCCTTCTTCCCCTGGTACTGTTGTATCAGTACCTGGAGACGACAGCACGCTGGGACGTCCTGGGAGAAGACATCCAGAAGAACTCAGCAGATCTGAGACGGAAGATCCGAGACGGTGAGGAGACGCTGAAGAGACACTGAGGGTGACCTAAGGAGGTTCCCTTCCTGTATTTACTGTGTACTGTGTGTGCAGGTCTGGTCAGTGTCAGTTCATTCAGAGGTGGAGACTCCAGCTACAGCATGTGGGTGAAGAGAGAACCCAGCACCAGGTCAGAACACAAACACCAAAAGTATTATATTATAAATAAATTAATTAGGCAATAATATATAAATACATGTAAATATAAATATATGAGTCAATATAGTTCAATAAATAAATAAATAGGTTTTGCTTTCATTTATTTCAGGGGACTTTTATTTTCATTCTCTATTTATTCCCACTTCTTATATTCAAATGAAGGGGCGTGACTATCTCAAAGATTCAGACAAAAGCAACTAGCTACAGCCATGCGTTGTGCCGAAAATCAGAAAAAACGAATAGCTAATTAGCCTGACAGAAGCTGACGAATCTGACAAGAATCTCCTGCTTTATTTGCTCTGGCAGATGCTGGCGATGCCAGGCTACTAGCTAGTTGCTCTTTATTTATATTGTATTAAAAGGGCGTCCCATACTTCTCAAACTCAGTATGTGTAGGATTTATTTCTGCTACGAACCGGTGCCGTCAGACACCGCCTACCAAGAGTCTGGGTCTGTCCGAGGTTTCTTCCTAACAAAAAAGGGAGTTTTTCCTTGCCACTGTCCCAATAGCTACTGCTAATGCTTGCTCTTGAGGCAACCACTGTAATAGTTGGGGCTTCGTAAACTACAGAGTGTGGTCTAGACCTACTCTATCTGTAAAGTGTCTCGAGATAACTCTTGTTATTATTTGATACTATAAATAAAACTGAATTGAATTGAATTGAATTACTTCGGTTCCATCTGATGGTCAAATGAAGTTTGACAGTGTGGCAAAAAGCAACGCCCACTCAGAGGACACCTCTGATACATGTCTGTCTGTCTGTCTGTCTGTCTGTCTGTCTGTCTCTCTCAGGCTGACAGCCCTGGTGGTGAAGACCCTGGCCTTGGCGGACATGGTGGACCCTGTGGACCATCAGAGCCTGTCAGATTCTGTGTCCTGGTTGATCCGCAGCACTCAGCAGCCGGACGGATCCTTCGCTGAGAAATCCCCCAGATCCAACAATTTCATGGTCAGCAACACTCCTCTTCTTCTCTTCTCTTTTATCTTGTTTTCTTATTCTTTGTTTGATCTTTTACTGAGTAACCCTTCCTCTCAGGGTTCCTCTGTGTTTTGGATAAAGTTAAGTGTTTTCTGATTGGCTGCAGGCTGCAGGGATGGATGCGGTCGACCAATCGGTGTATTTGACGTCCTTCGTGCTGATCGCGTTATACAAAGCCACGAGCATTAAAGACCCCATCCTGCAGCTTCGGGTGAGAGCACACCTACATCTTCTTCCTTCTCCTCCTCCTCCTCTCTTTTTCTCTTCTTTCTCCTCCTCTTCTTCCACCTCTTCCTCCTCTTTCTCTTCTTCCTCCTCCTCCTCTTCTTTCTCTTACTCTTCTTCCTCCTCCTATCTTCATCCCTGTCTCGTCTCTTCAACCTCCTCTCCTCTCTTTTTTCCCTCACCTCTCCTCCTATTCTCTTTCAGTTCCACGATGACAGCATGAGCTCTGCAGCAAACTACATTTCCCAGCATGCCCCTGGTGTGAAGAGCGTATATGTGCGTGCGGTGGCGACCTACGCTCTGACCCTTCATGACCCTAACAGCATGACGGCCTCCGAGCTGCTCAGCAGTCTGGAGAAACTGGCTCGAGACAAAGGTGCTCGTTTTGTGTTGGTCCTTTTTTAAATCAAGTGAAGTCTGATGAAACTTTAAAGAACATCTTCATTGGTCACAAGCAAAGTGAAATCATTTTGGGAAGTTATATGCATATAGTATGTCATTTAGTACTACTGTTAGAGAGAATACCAGAAGAAATGTTGTACAAAGTTAAAACAATACAAATACAATTTACAAAAAAATAAAAACAACAATAAACCCCAATAAATAAAATTTTGCAAGTCTAAAATTCCAACAATAAAACCATAACATTTTAAAAATCAATAAATACAAGTCAATTGCATGGAATAAAATAGAAGAAACAGGGATTAAAAAAAAAATGTAGAAATCAATTATTAAAACGTAAAAACTAAAGCTATAACAATAGTCCAAATTACAGTAAAACCTAGATAAAAAAAGACAGGTCTTTGATTTCCTTTTAAAAAATCCAGAGAGCTTTCCATTCTAACATCCATAGGCAGTGAGATCATAAAACCGAAGTCACTCTCACCAGTACTTTTATGGGACACATGAGGAACATTTACTAAGAAACGCGGTGGAGGGCCTTGGTGATCTGGCAGGAACGTAAAATGAAAAAGTCTCTGATCTAAGAAGGTAACAAGATCATTCAAAGCTTTATAAATAAGTAAAATAATATTTAAAAAAAAAAAACAGTAAGACAAACTGAATTTGATCAAAAGGTGGCTGTAAAAACGTGTTAACATTTGAAAATAGAGAGATGGATGGTTTTAGTTTTAAGCAAATAATATTTTAAGTAAGGGATCTGCACTGCTGCTTTTCCCTCTCTACCTTTTAAAATTAAAAAATAAAACCGTGTGTGTGTGTGTGTGTGTGTGTGTGTGTGTGTGTGAGAGCAGGCCACCCTGCTGTGCTCAGGTACTGGCAGGAGTCCAGCGTAACAACTAATTGGTTGAAACCCGACCAATCCAGCGGTCTGACGGTGGAGATGACAGCGTACGTCCTGTTGACTGTGCTGCTAAAGGTGCAGCTTCCTGTCTGTTGTCTAATTGTCTCCCCCCCCCCTCCTCCCCCCCAAACATCATAAATCTTGTCTATGCTGCCCTCCAGTGGTAACTTGTGATGTAGACGTGTACTTTGGGGTGTGTCAGTACACTGTGACATTCCTAGTTAGTTACTTTTTATAAGAAACTGCTGATAATAAAAATATAATTTTAAATGTCGTTTTTTAAAATGTAGTGAACTGATTTAAGATAAGTTAAAGTTCTTTGTTTGTCATATGCACAACAATAACATAGAGGCAATCAGGCTCCCTCCAATAAGAGAGAGTAATAAGCTCACTGCAACACTTCAGTTTTATATGTGGTAGTTTATGAGAGCCTGATTGACTCAGCTAGACAGATGTAAACAAACATTACTGATCAGAGTCAATGATCTTGACGTGCTGTTTTGTGTTAAAGGGGAGACTCCCCTACGCCAACCCCATCTTGTCCTGGCTGACCCAGGATCAGCACTACGGACAGGGTTTCTACTCTGTACAGGTACACACACACACACACACACACACACACACACACACACACACACATACACAGATGTTAACTGGGTGACTGTTGACCTCCATCCTGTCGGTCTGCCTGCCTGTCTGTCTGTCTCTTAGGACACAGTCTTGACTCTGGAGGCGGTGATGGAGTACAGCAGAGTCGTCCCTCGAGCTGTCCTCAATCAGGACATCAACGTCCGCTACAGCAAGAAAGGAGACCTGGGACGAGTCCACTTGAGCCAGAGCCGACCTGTCGCCACGCCCATCCAGGTGAGAGGGAGACAGACTCAGGATAGTGAGACAGGTGAAGGACAGTGAGACAGGTGCAGGACAGTGAAAGAGACTCAGGAGAGGGAGACAGGTGCAAGACAGTGAAAGAGACTCAGGAGAGGGAGACAGGTGCAGGACAGTGAACCAAGACTCAGGAGAGGGAGACAGGTGCAGGACAGTGAAACAGACTCAGGAGAGGGAGACAGGTGCAGGACTGTGAGACAGACTCAGGACAGTGAGACAGGTGTAGGAGAGTGAACCAAGACTCAGGAGAGGGAGACAGGTGCAGGACAGTGAGACAGACTCAGGACAGTGAGACAGGTGCAGGAAAGTGAGACAGACTCAGGAGAGGGAGATGGACTCAGGAGAGGGAGACAGGTGCAGGACAGTGAAAGAGACTCAGGAGAGGGAGACAGGTGCAGGACAGTGAACCAAGACTCAGGAGAAGGAGACAGGTGCAGGACAGTGAGACAAACTCAGGAGAGGGAGACAGGTGCAGGACTGTGAGACAGACTCAGGACAGTGAGACAGGTGCAGGACAGTGAACCAAGACTCAGGAGAGAGAGACAGGTGCAGGACAGTGAGACAGACTCAGGACAGTGAGACAGGTGCAGGACAGTGAGACAAACTCAGGAGAGGGAGACAGGTGCAGGACTGTGAGACAGACTCAGGACAGTGAGACAGGTGCAGGACAGTGAACCAAGACTCAGGAGAGGGAGACAGATGCAGGACCGTGAGACAGACTCAGGACAGTGAGACAGGTGCAGGAAAGTGAGACAGACTCAGGACAGTGAGACGGACTCAGGAGAGGGAGACAGATGCAGGACAGTGAGACGGACTTAGCAGCCAGGTCCGGTGCTGCCTTGCTGTGGTTAATAACCTTCTAAACTGTTTCTGTCTTCCTGTTTTTTTTCTTCTCCCAGGTGACAGAGGACGATGACATCACCGTAATCACAGGTTATGGGAAGGGCGTGTCTAATGTGAAGGTAGGCGTGGTTTAATACAGTGTCCTAGTGGTTCACTGGACATTTTACTCGTTGTAAATGTCCCAGGATGCCCTTTGACTTGCCCCCGCTTTGTTCCCAGATGAAGACAGTTTACTATCAGACCACCTCGCCCGCAAAGAATTGTAACTTTGACATCACTATAGAGGTGGCGGGCCCCGAAACCTCCGACAGTAAGTATATAAGTAAATAAACTTTATCGTCATTACACTTGCTTACAATGACACAGTGTTCCCTAATAGTGCAACCTGCTAAAGATAACAAAAAATATTCATAACATAACTGTTAAGTAAGTTGTTAAATTGGGATAAGGCATCTTGTATCAGTCTACCTACATGTCTGTCCAGCTGTCCGTCTGTCTGTTACCAGAGTCAATTTCTTCTTCTCCTTATCAGATCCCAGTATGCGTGCTCCTCACTTGGTCGCCTGCGCAAAGTGAGAAACCTAAAACTCATTACTTAACGTCTTAACCAAACTTCACAATTTAACTTTACACGTTTACATGGAAGACATAATGTCACTGTAAATATAAATACATTTGTCATTTTATCTTGACGCCGTTTCAGATCTGCCCTTTTTTATGAAATGTGAAACTTGTTTATGTCAGTCTCACTTTTACCTCAAAGTCCTGACATCACTGGGACGTTTCAGTAACACTGAATGTGTGCCATTAACATAAAGACTGCAGCAGAAGATTACATACACAGATAGAGAGATTTATGCACGTCTTGTTTCACCCTCTACAGTACATTTAGCACTTATCATTTCTTATGCAATAAGGAAGATTATGGCATTAGTTTGTGGTTAATTAACATCAAAATAATTCTCTCCAAATTCTTCTTATGTCAGATCAGTCTTTAAATGATTACAAAAACTGAAAATAGTCATCTGACCATCAGTGTGATTGAGTTTAAATTATGTGTGTGTGTGTGTGTTACAGGTATAAACCTCCTCCTAACGAGGTGGTCACAGAGTCCAGTCTGACGGTGATGAAGATCCAGCTGCCAACAGGTGTGGATGGTTACCTGGAGGACCTAAAACAGGTGAACTTTTCTTAGTTCAGGTCTGTTTAGGTTTGACCTGAGAATCAGAGCACTCATCTCACGATACTCTGTCAGTATAAGGACAGACCAGAGTGAAAATTCAATCAGAATTCTGTGTGTGTAAAAGAGTTTCCTGTTTATTGGTGTAAACGTAGTTATGTTCATAAAAGCAGGAACAGACTAAGTGAAAAAATTACCCTGTTTACACTTGATTTTAAAATGCGTTTCAGGGATCCGAACACAAGTGAAGAGCAGAGACACTTCCCCATTCACACCTATGTCTGTCATGCGTCTCCAGCCCCAGAAGTTCACATGCACAGTTATTAGGTCCACACCGTCGCCAGTCACGTTAGCGTTTGTGCTGGTACAGCTGGAGATAACGCTGTCAGCTGAATTTAAAGGTCCCATGGCATGAAAATTTCACTTTATGAGGTTTTTTTAACATTAATATGCGTTCCCCCAGCCTGCCTATGGTCCCCCAGTGGCTAGAAATGGCGATAGTTGTAAACCGAGCCCTGGGTATCCTGCTCTGCCTTTGAGAAAGTGAAAGCTCAGATTGGCCAATCTGGAATCTTGCTCATTATGATGTCATAAGGAGCAAGGTTACCTCCCCTTTCTCTGCTTTGCCCGCCCAGAGAATTTGGCCCACCCATGAGAGAGAGACATCATGGCTTGCAAACGAACAAAGTGGCAGTTGGTCAAGGCCACAACCCCCCCCCCCCTCCTCCTCAATAGCTACAGACACAAAAATGGCACATACTAAGTAAAGCTCATTGTGGGACTGGCTCTAGTGGCTGTAATTCTGCACCAAGGCTGAATTTCAGGGAAGAGACTTCGGATACAGTATTAGGGGACCACTAAGGTCTATATAAAAGCATCCAAAGAGCACTATGTCATGGGACCTTTAACACATCTCCTTCTATCTGGCAAACCGTTGCACGGTCCCGCAACACTTCGTCCAAATCGTTGTAAAATGGGGAAGCTATAGAGTGTTGGCATGCTGTCCCCAAAATAACCTGCATTGATGACATATTTTCCATTTTCCATGTCGGGGACACATTGGCATTTACTGTAAACTACAAAAGACGTGGTCAAATATGTCCCAGATCACTTCGGCAAGTGGTTTGACTGATCGGATCACAATGAGTTTTGGTGGTCCTTTACACTTGTATCTCATTCATGTTTTATTTATTGAAGTCTTTTTTCAGGTTTAACTAAACTGTTGTTTTGCAGTTCAGGGACACAGAGGAGCCGCTCATCTCCCATTATGAACTCCAAGGAAACACTGTGATCATTCAGATAGACTCTGTGAGTAACAGAAACACCAGGAAGAACAACAAACCTAAACAAAAGCACAAAAAACACCAGATTCTAAACAATTGCAATAGAATACCTCCAACCAAAAATTCAGATTGAGAGATTGTTCTAATCTAAAATCTATATTTGTTTTCCTTTTATTACCGTGCTGTTTGGTTTCATTTATCGCTCTTTGTGTTATGATGACTTCCTGTCTGGTTGCTAGGTTCCCTCGGAGAATTTCCTTTGCGTTGGTTTTCGCATCAGGACCGGGTTCAGGGTGGGCGGGGTCAGTGAGTCCCTGTTTAGCGTCTCTGAGCCTCAGGACAAAGGTGAGAGTCAGGACCTGATGTGTATCCTGAGATATGTAGTCTTTATCAAGTCTGTGTCCAGATTTGGATTTTTGTTTTTGTGAAAATGATTAGATATTAAGTCAAAATTACAATTGTAAGTAAATACTGTGACTTCCCAAGTGATTATATTGAGCTACTTAGTCAAACATTTTACTGTTTGTTTTTTTAATTATTTTTTGGGCTTTTCCGACTTTAATCGATTGGACAGCTAGGTGAGAAAGGGGGGGAAGACATGCAGGAAATCGTCACAGGTCGGAGTCAATTCCTGGACCTCTGCGTTGAGGCATAAGCCTCTCAGTATATGTGCGCCTGCTCTACCCACTGACCCAACCCGGCCACAAACATTTTACTGTTTTTGACTTCTCATGTCATACAGTAATTATGGCCATAGCGTGTATAAAACAGATTATGACCCAGTAAGTCAAACATTTTAATAATTTTGAGATTATACATTGCCAAATCAAGATTCTGACTTAAAAGTCAGAACTGTAAATTTCTAAAACCAGATTAGGACGGACAGATTTCTGAGAGACTAAATTAAAAAAAAGAGACTTACTGAATCAAAAGTACGAGATAGTAATCTATCTCTATTTTGACTACATTTGAGTGTTTTAATTTTTGTCATTCTTCGCATTGCTTTTTGTTTGTTTTCCTGGCAGAAAAAAGCTTCCACACAGAGTCGTCGAGCACGACAGATCCAGAATGTGTTTAGCCAAGCTTAGCACAAAGTCCATAAGCAGGGTAAAACTGTTAGCCTAGCTCTAACAAAAGAACAATAACTCCAAGTCTGTCTTATTGACAAGAAATGATATCCATCTGAAACATGTTACTCTGGAGTAGACAGACAACAGGAGGATTTTATTTAAATGTTGGCTTGTTCCTTTAAATTTTTTAAAATGATACATCTTTTCTCCTGCAGGCAGTGAATGCACCACACGTTTCTCTTACCAGCAGCAGAAGCTGCAGCGCCTCTGTGTGGATGAACAGTGTCAGTGTATGACAGGTAACGTCTGCCTTTTCATTGGCTGAGATCATCTGTCACTCAAATCACTGATGTCAAATGATGTTTTACTATTGTTTTGTTGTTGTTTGTTACAAGTTTTTCATCAAGCATTGTTTTTGTGTACTTCGTATGTTGTATATGCATTGTTGAATATGCTTTTAGTTGTAACTTTACATTATATGTGGTTGTTTAGCTGCGTGCGCTGCCTACAGAGGAAACATTGATGTGACGCTGACAACAGAAAAACGGATCAAAGAGACCTGCGAGCCGCATATCAAATATGGTGAGAATGAGGAGAATACATAAAGTGAATATTTATTCCCATTTACTGGATGGAGGCTTTATACAGTACATTTTATATGTTTCGAGTAATATCCTCAAAGAAGTCAAAAAAAACAAAGTGACACCTTACAGAAAGAGAAAAGCTTGTTTGAAAATATGCATAAGTGCGTTCCTGTCATACATTTGTCATTTAGGAACATATTTATATTTGTCATATAAGACACACTTTTGGTGGCGCTGCACAGCACACCGGGCTCTAGTGATGCAGACTAGGGTTAGGGGTTAGGGTTCGAAAAAACTCAGGATCAGCTCAACTCTGGATACGTGACGAAAGTTCGGGAGACTTCGATGACTTACACAGAAGCATTTCATGAATCTAGAGCGAGGAGAACTAGGATTAAGCAATACAATTTCAACCACAGTGTAGTGCCATTCTGATTCTAAGGCACTCTGCATTTCCAAGAGGCATTTAAACACAGATGCTCACCTAAATCTTGTTGTTTTGCAAGTTCAGCCTATCTCTTTTTGTGGTGTGGGCACCCTATCCTGTTTCTCAGAACACAACATTCCCTTATCATGCAGCTGCCTAGACTTCCTCAATCTATAGAGACACACATAAATTCATACTTGAACATAGGACAGGTTTAGTGATTAAGAATGGCCAAATAGATCTTTTTCGACCACTGACCTGTGACCTACTGTAGAAGGGATCTGATGTCACCTAAGTTTTCCCCTTGTCTCATCTTAACAATGACCTGGTGTTTCTGGAAATTCCACCACAGGTGTGGGTACAGAGATCATTTTAACATTCTACATTGCTGTGCTGGAGAGCATCATTAGATATGGTATGGCATCGTGGTATGGTACCCTCACAGTCCAGTTTAAATTGACAACATGGTGCAAACAGCAATGAAAGTGATAGGGAAGAAAGAACACCCATCCCTTCACACGATCTATTCTGAAAGACCAGTCACACATCCTGTTTTCTGAATACAAACTATTACCTTCACGTAGACGTTACAGAGCCAGCAAATGTCAAAGCAACCGATTCAAACTTTTTTATTCGCCCAACGTCTATAACACTTCTCTGAAGGTTTTAATATATACTTTCTAATACCAACTGATAGCCCTCTGCAAGCCAGGGCATATCTCAACATGTTGGGAAAAGGGGGCGTGGCCTGAACGAACACTCGCTGTCCATGCTCTGTCCATGCTCACAGCACTTGAGCCTTTTGCACAGCTGCCCCATAATTTACAGTGTGAATTATCTCCCGGAAAGGCTCAACTATCCCCAGGAGCTGTCGTCGAGGCATCCTCTGGGATGGCCGGCAACTCAATGAGCTTGGCCACTGGTCTGGTGTAGGTCCTCTCATCCACCTGCACCTCAGCAGTCCTCACTTTACCATCGATATTCCTAATGGTCTTCGTGACTCGTCCCACGGGCCACAGTGCACGTCGTAACCTTTGGTCGATTACCATCACCACCATACCAACAGTGAGATTCTCTGTGTCCACCCATTTCTGTCTTACCTGCAGGAAAGGTAAGTAGTTCCGTATGAAATGGGTCGAGAACTGGTCAGCTAACACCTGACTGTGCCGCCACCTTCTCCGACTGAGAATCTCAGATTCATGGTACACCACTTGAGGAAGTGAAGAGTCTGGCCGCCCCATGAGGAGGTAGTTGGGAGTTACGGGATCCACATCGGCTACATCTGTCGACACATAGCCCAGTGGCTTGGAGTTGAGGATTCCCTCTACCTCAATCAGAACTGTCAGCAAGACTTCTTCGGTAACTGTCTGTGCTCCCAGAGTAACGTAGAGTGCAGCCTTAATGGATCTTACCTCCCGCTCCCAGGCTCCACCAAAGTGAGGTGCATTTGGTGGGTTGAACTGGAAACGCATCTGGTGCTTGGCCATCTTGGTCTGCAGCTCTTCGCACATGGCCTCAAAACTTGCTTTGAGCTCGTGCTCCCCTCCGCGGAAGTTGGTCCCACAGTCAGTAAGAAGCTCGAAGGGAGTTCCCCGTCTAGCCACGAACCTTCTGAGTGACATAAGGAACGAGTCGGTATCCATGTTGGACAGCACATCTAGGTGGATGCACCTGGTGGTCATACACTTAAAAACTATTCCCCATCTCTTTTCCGTACCCCGACCTCGCTTGACCTGGAACGGGCCAAAGCAATCTACTCCTGTTGAATAAAATGGAGGCTTCAGGAGGCGGAGACGACAAGGGGGCAGATCTGCCATCTTAGGAATAGCAGGCTTTGCTCTCCATTTCTGGCACTTTCTGGAGTTCCTCATAGCCTTCACCTCTGAGAGATTTCAGCATCCCAACAAGCGACTGCAGTCTGATGGAAAACTCGTTGAGAGCCCTATCATCTCGGATAGGGGGTAGGTGTTCCATGTCCTCTATCTCTTTCAGCACAAACTGATATGGACGTCCACAGCGTTCATCCAGTGCTTTTAGAGCTTCAGAATAGGGCATACTAGACTGCATGAGCTAGCACAAGGCGATGTGCATGTGGCACCTTGACATGCTTCAACAGGGTGGCATACTTGCAATGCTCGGACTGAGAAGGATGAAGGAGTGTGCTAAGTGAAAGGCGAAGCTCCACATATTGAGCTCTATCCTCTTTAGTAAAGTCAGGAAATGTTGGGCCTTCTATATTGGTGGGTGCATGCTGATACCCGGTGGGTGGATAATGGATCAGCATGGCTGGGTTCCCTTGGTAGAGGGGTTGGGGTAAATAAGCAGGCTGATGTACTGACTGGTGCACAGGTAGAGGCACGGATAAAGGCTGGGGTGCTGTCTGGTGCACGAGTAGAGGCACGGATAAAGGCTGGGGTGCTGTCTGGTGTACGGGTAGAGGCATCATCTGATCTGGAGCTGGATTAACATGTGGGTTTCCTAACGAAGGCTCCCTACCTTTCTCGTGTTGGCTGCCGGCTGCGGCTGCATTGGGCTTCCAATTACCTGATATGAGGTAGGACAAGAGTGAGCTATGTGATGAGGCATATCTTAGCAAGCCTACTGGCTGCTGTAGACCCTGGGGTGACTCATTGGGATGACTGGGCTGAAGATGAGCGGCTGTATCATGTTCAGTCTCCTGCCTGATAGTCTGAATGCCATAGTGTGGATTGAGAGTGTGCTGAGGGGGTTGAGTGACTCGGCTGAGAGGTGGAGGAAGTGTCAGTTGTTCTAGCTGGTGGGTTAGTTCTGCAGCTACGCTTGGGTGATCCTCAGTTTGGTGGGGGTGAGTAGCACAGACTGGAGAAGGCTGTGGTTCACCTCCTCTGTCTGGGTAGAGTCGTACTGGGGTCTGATGGCGTGATGACCTCCTTGACCCCTGAGCTGAGGGCCGGGGGAATGGTGCTGCAGGACAAGCTCCAAAAGCTGTGTTTGTTTCTTGGCCGTTTCACTCTGTTGCCGTGCTGTCTCCAAAGCCTGATGAACAATGGCATCATTTGCATTCTGCATTAGCGGAATTGAGGATGTGCTTCTAGCAGGACTGAGTAGCTCTCTCTCCTCTTCGTGCCTGTGCATCTGCGCTAAGCTATGTTGGCCGACTAAATAATCCTCCAGATATCTTGGGCGTTGCGTATGGCGTTTGGGGTGCACAGGTGAAACAGGGAGGCTGATTCCTTCTTTACTGGTTGCCATATCGTTGACTCTATCGGGCTCGAAGGACCATAAATTGTAATGGGGACTCTTACTGGTTATGGAATTAGTCACCGATATGGAGTGTCTAGTCAGGACACGGAAGGCAGGGATATTCTTTGAAGGTTTTAATATATACTTTCTAATACAGATGCACAGGCACTATATCTTGTGCACTTTACAGTGTAGGTGTGGTTCTAACATCAATGTTAACTAACATAAACACAATTGAGGCTAATAACTCCCTAGTTACTTAAATATACAGTGCTCAACATGTCCTGAAAACGGAAACTACAATAAGAATGCCATAAAGCTATACAATGGAGATAAAGGCTGTCACTTACTGTAAACTCGATAATAAATTGCTAATATTAACACTTATCTATATAATACAATATAATTGTAACTTACTTGTGGTCACTGACGCACACCAACTGAAACTTAACTGATAAACTGAAACTCAACTGACAGCCCTCTGCAAGCCAGGGCATGTCTCAACATGTTGGGAAAAGGGGGCGTGGCCTGAACGAACACTCGCTGTCCATGCTCTGTCCATGCACACAGCACTTGAGCCTTTTGCACATACGGCGCTATCCATTTTGGCTAGCAAACTTTGTTCGCAAATGTTTTCTTGTGTGTTGTGCGATTCAGTGTGAAAATGAATGGAAACACCTTAAAATGTCTCAAATCTCTTTAATATACCAATTTGACCTCAAAACAGCAAGTGACTTCATTGCACACAGGTTTTTATTCGTTTCAAAACCGAAACACACTTTCACTGGCTTTATTCGCATGAATGTTTTTAGCAAATTCAGTTGACAAGTGGATGGAAACATAGCTACTGTTGCATTTTGTTTCAGCTATTATGTTGAATGGTTTTATGGGTTTTATGAATTCCTTTTCTCATTTTTATAATGCCTATGTATTTTTTTTTTTTTTTTTAATAGGACGTGCAATATTTTACATATCTTTCGTTGTAGGTAATGTATTACTGTGTCTTGGTGTACCACTGTTCTGACTTGTGGCTACTTATTGTTTTAAGTTGATTGCAGCTTTGTGTAGCTCTATTGCCCAAGCTAAATTTCCCCTTGGGGACAAGGTAGGCCTATATGTTATCTTACACGCACAAAATAACAAGACATTTTTCATTGTCCTGTTTGTCTCCCTGCAGCCTATAAAGTGACGGTGAAGTCTGCAGCAGCAGAAGGAGACTTTATGACCTACACAGCCACCGTAGTTGAAGTCCTGAAGAACACAGATAAAGGTGGAATAACATAACATATAATCATCCTGTCAGTGTGATGCTTTCAGACAGGAACCAAACTCATCTGAGGTCTGAGTGCATTTCCTTGATTTTTTTCATCTTAAATTCACTTTTTAAGGGTATTTGCATATAACTGCTAACCCAAATTTGTTTCATATGAAAATATTCAGAACAAACTCGGCTCATGTCTAGTGAGGCCCAAATTAGTTCTAGAGCTATGTGTAAAGAGATAATGTGGCTAAAGCACAAAAGTTGAAGTTCACTTTTTGAAATTCTTTAAATATCTTGTAAAAACAAACCATTACTCATGTGGACAAACTGTTTTGGTGTGACGCGAGTCCACCGATTATACACAGAGAGGCAGATGATGAGTGTCACATGCTCTCTTCCCTTTCTCTTAATTCGCCGCTTGAGTGACGTATGATCTCGCAAAATAAAAAGGACACAAGATTCTGCGAATTCAGAGATTCTGCCAATACCGGCAATATCCAAACCACATTTCTGCGCTGTATTACTGCTGAAATATTAATAGAGACATTGAAAAAACTATTCCATGGACGCACCATGCGTTCATCCACATCAGGAGGTTAAACATGAAAATATCAGTTTCTCATGCCTCACCCTGATTGGCCAGAAATGAAGATGTCACATCATGTCATACTGTTACCTGAAAACCCTTCACATTATGTCACGTCTCCTCTCGTTGTCTCATCTCTTGTAGAGTTTGAAGCGGTGAGTTCCGGTACAGAGGTGGAGCTGGTAAAAAAGGTCACCTGCAGTGGTGTTGATATCCAGAACAACAAGCAGTACCTGGTGATGGGAACCAGCGGGTCAGAGGTCACGCTCAGCAATGGCTTCAAGTCAGTGTCTCTCTACCACTCTCTCACCTGCCGTTCTACTTCTTTTTCTTCTTCCTCTCCCAGTTGGATGTGACTCTGACCTGGTATGTTTTCCCTTGAAGGTATCGTTTTCCTCTGGACTCGGAGGCGCTGGTGGAGCTCGTGCCGACAGACTGTAGATCTCCCGAGTGTTTGGACTACAGTTCCCATCTGGAAAACTTTGCTCTGGAACTGCAGTTAGAAAGCTGTCCTAACTAATTATAACTAAGCAGACCAGATTTTCACTGCACTTTTTAATTTAATAATGAGGGACGTTTACACAGAGCTGTGAACATAAAGATGAAGAAGAAATTGTTTCTACTCAGAGTGTTGTTAGCTCAAAGAGTTTTGTTAGCTCACAGTTTAAATGGAAATGGATATTATTTCTTATTTTCCAAATTGTGTCATAATTTCATAAAATGTCAATAAAAGTTAAATAAATTCAGTGTGTGTAACTGATACATTACACTGGGAACACTGGGTCATTATATCCTGCTTGTGGCTCCACAATGATCCCAGTGTTTCCGGCAGCACTTTCCAGTTTAGGCGGGCCAGCCTTAACAACACGCGCCTGCCGCCTTAATTAAGTCTTCAAAAAAAAATTTAAATATCTACCGTGTTACTCTGTCCTGTTTGAGAGGCTGTAATGTACAAGTCACAAGTCGCATCAACCCAGTCACAGGAAAACAAGGTAACGGCGAGTTGTCAAGATACCAACAATCACAACAGAAAGAGCATTTGCTGGTGAGTGTAACTGTCGTTTATTCACATTTAAAGGGATAAATCGCCATTTCACCTTCGCGTGCGCGTCGGCGTTTGTCAACAAATGTGCGGGCAGCTGGGGCGTGCCCGGGCATAGACGGGATGAGTGGACTTACCGGAGCGTTGGCATATGGCAGGCAGAGAGCATTTATATATGTATCTCTGCCCTGTTCTTCACATCAGTGAGGCTTTCTTCTCTTGTTTCAACGAAGTGAATACATGACGAAGTGACTGGTATGGAAAGCCAACAAGGTCAAATACACGTGAATTCTAACACCTTAACAACACGTTGACAACACGTAGACAACGCATTGACAACACGTCAATTTTTCACGCGTTGTTAACGTGTTGTCTACGTGTTGTCAACGTGTTGTCTACATGTTGTCAACGTGTTGTCTACGTGTTAACGACACGTTAATGACGCGTTAATTTCACGTGATTTTGAGCCCTTTGGCCACTTGTCCAGTTTGAACGGGTAAGAGTCATAAGTTCCCATTGGCTCCTGAGCAGTTGGGTTAAACCATTTCTGTAAGCCTGGGGGGGGGTTTCCACGCACTATTTAACATTATAAGGAACCTCTTATTTCTTTGCCATTTTCTTCCTTTATTGTGTAGCTTATACACTAAAACATTTGGTTTGCTGTTTTATAACTTTATTAGTTATTACTAACATTAGTTATTACATTATAAATTATTTTTATCAGGATAAAATTGCCTCATTTAGCTCCACTATAGTGGGCATTCTAGTTTTAACACCATTCATCAAACTTTATTTTAATTAAAAAAAACATTAACTTTTTTTAGGGAAATAGTTACTGCAATGGTATTCACTCACTACTATAATGAATAGGGCTGTCAATCGATTAAAAAAATGTATCTAATTAATTACATACTCTGTAATTAATTAATCGAAATTAATCGCATACATAATTAACGGTGCCTGAACCGATACTTTTTAAGAAAGTAAAAAAAGAAAAGAAAAAAAAAAGGGTACTAAACAACAGTCGGTGACATTAAAGAATGGCTTGTTTATTGCTAAGGCAACATGGTCAAAATTAAATGATTTAATAATAATGTATAACAATAACAATAACTTATTTCACTAGTAAATTGCTGTTGAACGACAAAAACAACCACCAGGAGGGAAAAGGAATTTTTATAGAAAATATTTACAATAACAGGGTACCCCCAGGATCCTCCAACTTAAATTCAAGGCTTTTTAATACCATTTCATATTTAATTCAATGCCAACTTCGGACCCATTCCGACAGAAGTATGAGGGGAAAATGTAAAATCTGTATACATTTTTCAACCCTAGAAAATAAGTAAGCTACTTGAATTAAATAAAACATTTTATTTAAATTATCAGTCATATTTAATACAATTTATTGGATTATAATATAATATCCAATAAAATAAGATATATTACACTGCATAATGAGCACTTTTACTTTTGGTACTTTAAGTATATTTTGATAATACTTTTGTACTTTAACTTAAGGGAGATGTTGAATACAGGACTTGTAACTGACAAGTAATTTGTAACTCTACAACACAGTTTTTTTCTACTTTTACTGCAATACATAATCTGAGTAAGTCTTCCACCTCTGTAAATCACCAACAACAGTCGTGCATGAAAACCTGCAGCAATGTTTAACACTGAACACACAGCTCAGTTCAGCGTTTACTTGCAGCTCTGCTACAGTAGCAGATAACCGTTAACGTTACCTGCCGGTCACATTGTCTCTAAACAGTCCGCTCACACTGAAGTCCTGCACGGATCAACTGATGTTAGAGTCCGACGGCTGCTCGCTCTGTTTGTTATAAGACGTACACCGAGCAGATTAATGCGCTCACAGACCCAATCTTTGAAGTTGTTACCGCTCGGTGTTTGGCTAGCTAATAAGCCGTTAGCCTGTTAGCTTGAGCTTTGTCTGAAGGCGCCGAGCGGCCAGCCAGGCTCCGAAAACACCGACACATTCCGCACATCCTCCGCTCAGTTTAACCGCTATCCCCCCGGTACCGGTCAGAGAGGCGTGTTTACTTTGTGTCTCAGTCCTCCGGTGCGTCTCTCAGTTCTCAGGCTCCGGTCAGTTTTTAATTAGCCTACATTAATAACAGTTAATTTTGTTACGGTATGAACTTAATCCTAGGAAAGGAAAAAAATATAAGACCTTTGTAATGAAATCCAAGACTTTGTATAACAAATTCAAGGCTTTTAAGGCCTTAATTTGAGATTATCAAAATTAAGACTTTTTCAATGCTTTTAAGACCCCGCGGGTACCCTGAATAACTTCAAATGCACCACGAGGCTGTAGTTTACCAGTTTCATTGAACTGTCTGTGTTGTTTTTCCGATGGCTAAAACACAGTCAAACTTTACACCGTTTAGTGTTGTCAGCATTTTAACTGTTTTTAATCCAGCTACTAGCTAGCGGTAGGCTAACGTTAGCTGCTGTCGAGTATAGTGTTAACTAGCTAGCGGTAGGCTAACGTTAGCTGCTGTCGAGTATAGTGTTAACTAGCGTCACGTGCAGCGGTGTTTGTGTTGCCTGTATCGTCTGTTTCAGAGCATCAGAGAGAAGCGCAGACATATCAGTGGCACCAGATTTCGGTAGCCAGGGTTGGCAGGAAGAAGATTTTTACAAGTAAATGTTCCAATCAATGATCCAGGCAGCACATTCTTATATATAAGGGTGGAATGGTACATGTATTCGTATTGAACCGAAACGGTACGGGCGTCTCGGTTCGGTACATGAATTTACACGGAGAATACACAGTATAAAAATAAATAAAACTTGCGTGCAAATTAATTAATGTAATGTGGAACTACTGTTACATACGCGTTTCTTAGGGACACCTAATCTATAGCCCCACCATAGCTCTGAAGCTCCCAAGCTCCGCCTACCAGTAGGGGTGGGAATCATAGATATTGTCGGTACACGATCCGTTCTGCCTGCACGATCCGTTCTGCACATGCGCAAGATAATACTGTTTTACGTATCCATACGACCTGCACGATCTGTTCCACGCTAGCCTATGGCTAGCCTCCACCGGGAAGCTAACGTTAGTTTAGCTAACAGCTAATTCGGCTAACCGCTAGCTGACAGCTAGATTCAGTCTAAAATAACGTTAACTCAAACGTAATGGGAAAAGCAGGCTACAACTAAATTAAGACTTCACAGTAATAACAATAAAGACAAGTATTGAGTGATTGTATTTTAAATGAGCACAAGTAAAGTAGAACTGAAGTAACAGCTGTTATATATGTTAGGTGTTTGTTATATATGTCAACGTTTATTTTCAAGTTTTATTTTGAGGGTCTTTTAAAGTTATTACATGCTGTCTCAGCTAGCAGTTAGCCGAATTAGCTGTTAGCTAAACTAACGTTAGCTTGGCTGTCGACCGGAAGCGTGGAACAGATCGTGCAGTGTCGTAAATCCTCGTACAACCGCGCATGCGCGAACATTTTGCGCATGTGCAGAACGGATCGTGCAGGCAGAACGGATCGTGTACCGACAGATATATATAAAGGCTAGATGTCTCGTCCGCGCTGCTGGCCAATGGAGGTCGACGTCCGCACCTGGCGGCCATCTTGCCACAGTCAGCTCGCTCACTCGTAACATTGTGTTTTAATGGTGCATGTACTTTTTAAATAACCATAACTTGCTCAATTTTCTACCGATTTTCAAACGGTTTGGTTTGTTATAAACGTCAGAGATGTAGTTATGACACTGCATACTTATGAATAATTATAATCATGGATTTCCATATGAAAATAACATTAAACAGAAAATATAGGTGCAATGAATATACACAAGCACAAGGTATTTATGTTAAATCAATATATAGGCTACTAAAACTCATATATATATATATATATATATATATATATATATATATATATATATATATATATATATACACACACTTTTATAATATGTATATTACTAATATATACTTTTATAATATGTATATTACTAATATAATACAATAATTTGAGTTATTACATGTTTATTTTAAACAAGTTTAAACTATTATAAAAGTGACATTTATTTGCAATAAAAAATAAGTACAAGATTTCCCTTTACAAATATACATAAAGAAATGCTGCATGTTGAAATACCCACCCTGTAGAGAGAACTACACTACTGTGGAGGTATACACATGGAGGATAGAGATAAAAAATTCAAAAAATTCAATTCAATTCATTCAATTTTATTTGTATAGCGCCAATTCATAAAAAAAGTTATCTCAGGACACTTTTCAAATAGAGCAGGTCTAGACCGAACTCCTTATAACATTATTTACAGAGACTCAACAGTACCACCATGAGCAAGACTTTGGAGACAAGGGCAAGGAAAAACTGTCTGTTAAGAGGCAGAAACCTAGGACAGACCATTCGGCTCTAGGTGGGCAGTCGTCTGACTCGACCAGTTGGGGTGAGAGAGAGAGAGAGACAGCGAGAGAGAGAGAGAGAGACAGACAGGTGCACAGCAGCAACAGTATTGGCAATGGCAGTCAAGCAGGACCATGGCAGGAGGCTCCACTAGGATCCATGAGAACCTGCAAGACGAGAAAGCACAAGAACTCCGGGGAAGAAGTGAAGTTAGTAACATGCATTAATGGGACATGAATGAGTGCAGAAAGAGAGAGAGAGAGAGAGAGAGAGAGAGAGGAAGAGACAGTGCACCATTGGAAATCCCCCGATAGTCTAGGCCTATAGCAGCATAACTAAGGGATGGTTCAGGACTCACCTGATCCAGCCCTAACTATAAGCTTTATCAAAGAGGAACGTCTTAAGCCTACTCTCAAATGTGGAGAGGGTGTCTCCCTCCCAAACCACAACTGGAAGCTGGTTCCACAGGAGAGGAGCTTGGTAAGTGAAGAGACTATAGGAACCACAAGTAGCCATGCATTCAGAGAACGTAGTGTTCTAAAGAGGTAATAGGGTACTATGAGCTCTTTAAGATATGAAGGGGCCTGACCATGAAGAGCTTTATAGGTGAGGAGGAGGATTTTATACAGACAGCAGCTCTGCTTGCTGGTCCCAACTCTGGGTTGGCTCTTTTGATTGAAAAGGTTGCCTACCCCTGGGTGTAGTTTCAATGTTCACACATGTTTATTCATTCAAGTGTATGAGTGACAGAGCAAGTGAGATAGCCAGTAGTTCTCAAACTTTTTACACAGAGTACCACCTCAAATAATATTGGGCTCTTAGACTACTAACACCATCATAGACCTTTCTGGGTACCACCAAGATAAAGGATTTAATATAATAAGCCATATGATGCTCTCATTTGTTTGATATTCCACATGCAAATACTCACAACATCAGGTTGAGGTGCATCCTGAGACAAGTCCGTTGGCAGGTTGTTTTCCGCTCTTCTAGAGGTGGTTGTGCTTCTTGTTGCTACCAGCTAAAATAAACGTAAGTAAAGAAGTTTTGAGTGTCTAAAATGTGCTGTAATAAACAACACATTATATAACTTGCAGTAACAAAAACTAAAGTGACATTTAATCACATATTGATATATCAATCTTATACACCTTGACTTATTGTTGGTCAATGATACACATACACTTTGAAGATGAGCTGGAAAGTTGTAAATGGTTGGCACAACACCATCTTTAAGCCGGACATTCTGCCCCGTTCTGTCAAAGTCCTCACTCCTGAAGTGCTCACTGCAGAGCAGTGTCCTGTCAGAGACAACAAAACCGTCCCTTCTTAGAGCAAGTTCCCACTGCCTCCTCATCTTTCCGGTTTTGGGAAACCTTAAAAACGTGAGAAACGTACCCAGATATATAAATTATTGTCAACATTTCCAACCCTTTTTTCCTTCTTTCAACATTATCGGTAAGGACAAAAATACACACCTAAATTATCATATGTTTGGGGTAATTGTATGTATGCATGTATGTACTTTAGAATAAGACAACCACACTAAACTAGTTATAAAAAGGTGTCCAAAAGAAACATTCAGCGATTGTGTAAACAAACTTCTAAAAAGCCTTGGGTCAACAACAATCTTGTAATACTATTATGTCATAGCTATGCTAAACTGTAACGTTAGCTGCTACTAGGTCTCACTCAAAGCTTCTTGTTATTAGCCAGCTAGGCTAATAACTACAACCACACTCACAGCTTCTTGTTATTAGCCAGCTAATAACTACAACCACATCCACAAAGACTGTAATTTAGACAAAAGATTAGTCATCATAAAATCGTTATTGGTGTCAGTAAAACAGCTCGATTGTGGTCTCAGCCTTGATAACTTGCGCAAGTAGTAGTGATACACAACTATGCTGCACGATTAAGTTTTTCGAAAAGAAAAGCTGCAATTTCAACATGTTCAGAATTATAGCCACGTTAATAACGTTTGTAAGAAACCAAACCGTTTGTAAATCCGTCAAGATTTCAGCGAGATAAGAGTATTTGTGTTCGTGCAGATCACTCACCTTACATCAGGTACCACAGAGCCCGCAAGAAAGCTTGACTGTGACAAGATGGCTGCCGGTGATGACGTTAGAGACTCCACCGTAAGACATCTAGCCTTTATATATATCTATGGTGGGAATCACCAGAGGCCTCGCGATATTATATCATCACGATACTTATGTCACGATACGATATTATTGCGATTTTAAACATATTGCAATATTCTGCGATATATTGCAATTTATTACCTTTTTTCCAACTTCAAATTTTTCCCAAATTCAAATGATGTCCCCAAAAGGAAACTTTGTCAACATCTGTTTTATCTAAAAAGATAAATTTCTCTGTTTGTTCATCTCACTTCAATTTTATTGCTGCAAAATGGGATTGTCAAGCAGACAAACTGACCAACACATACATAATAAAAGATCGATACTTGGCGTCTGTGTATCGATACAGTATTGCCACGTAAAATATCGCGATACTATGCTGTATCGATTTTTCCCCCCACTCATACCTACCAGTGTTGCCAACTTAGCGACTTTGTCGCTGGATTTAACGACTTTTCAGACCCCCTTAGCGACTTTTTTTCAAAAAAGCGACAAGCGACAAATCTGACGACTTTCTGTAGAAAAGTCGCCAGTATTGTCCAGCGAGCACGCAAGGTATTTCTCTTCTGTAGCTGCCAAAACAGTCTTCTGTTCTGTGAGCAGAGGAGCAGCCTCTCCCCTCTCTCTTCATGTGCAGCAGCACTGCGCACAGTGTGCAGGCAGTTAGAAGGGGAGGGGGACAGGGTGTGCGCTGGCCGGTGTAGGTAGGAGAGACAGCAGGACGCAACGGGAGAAAGACTCCGCTGAGCTGGCCTGGCCCTGGGCAAGCCAGCCTTCTTTGAGAATTATTTATTGATCTTTTTCCCTCCCTTTGTAGAATTTATTTTTTTTACTTCAAAGATAGGTTACCTAAGTAATAATTATAAGGTCAAATAAATTCCTGTATTGAATTTGTGATTATTTGGCTAAAGAGTTCTATTTCTTTCTATCTACCTTGCTGACACAACCACTAAGCTTTATGCAAATTTTTATTTAATAATTTATACTCTTTATTAATCCCCAATGGGGAAATTACAATTTACACTCTGTTGTTATTACACACTGCACACAGGCCTGAAATACGCACACACATGCTCAGGTCCTTTTACATGCACTAATGGAGAGATGTCAGAGTGAGTGGGTTGCGACTGCTGAACAGGCGCCCTGAGCGGTTTGGGGGCGTTCGGTGCCTTGCTCACCTTGGCACAACTCCCTACAGACTGAGCTACTGCCACCCCAAATGACTGCGTAATGACGTCACAAATATGCAAATGAGCGCATGACGTCATCTAGCGACTTTTAGCAACTTTTGGACCTGGTGTCGGTACACGATCCGTTCTGCCTGCACGATCCGTTCTGCACATGCGCAAAATGTTCGCGCATGCGCAGTTGTACGAGGATTTACGACACTGCACGATCTGTTCCACGCTTCCGGTCGACAGCCAAGCTAACGTTAGTTTAGCTAACAGCTAATTCGGCTAACTGCTAGCTGATTGTAGCGGTCTGCCGTTAGCCTCCACAGGCAAGCTAACGTTAGTTTAGCTAACAGCTAATTCGGCTAACTGCTAGCTGAGACAGCATGTAATAACTTTAAAAGACCCTCAAAATAAAACTTGAAAATAAACGTTGACATATATAACAAACACCTAACATATATAACAGCTGTTACGTCAGTTCTACTTTACTTGTGCTCATTTAAAATACAATCACTCAATACTTGTCTTTATTGTTATTACTGTGAAGTCTTAATTTAGCTGTAGCCTGCTTTTCCCATTACGTTTGAGTTAACGTTAATTTAGACTAACGTTAGCTTCCCGGTGGAGGCTAGCCATAGGCTAGCGTGGAACAGATCGTGCAGGTCGTATGGATACGTAAAACAGTATTATCTTGCGCATGTGCAGAACGGATCGTGCAGGCAGGACGGATCGTGTACCGACACCTGGTGCTAGCGGCTGTCATTGGAAAAGAGTTGGCAACACTGCCGCCTACATGTCAAGTCGGTCCAGTGAGGCCACACCAGAGCCATGTCTTTCTCTATCACTCTGGTCCACATGAAGCAAACTAGTCCCTTCCATATAGGCTACAACCAAACACGGATGTAGGCTACTGTAGCTGTATCCCTTCTTGCCTCAACCACAAATGGCTTCCAGGCCCATTTGCTTCGCTGTTTGCTCCGCTGTTAGCTCCGCCGTTAGCTGTTTGCTCCGCCGTTAGCTTTTAGCTCCGCCGTTTACTGTTAGCTCCGCCGTTAGCTTCGCTGTTTGCTGCTAGCTCCGCTGTTAGCGTGTGAAGCTAACGCCACAATTCGCCAACTGCTCTGTGTAGGCTAACCGAAGCTGCTCTTTTAACACCCCTGCTCTGTGCATTCACAAATGAGAGTAGCGCTTGTCTCCCATATCACACTACTAGCTGATTGTCTTATTTTGTTTACAAGTTCCGGATGGAGTCTGGAGATGATGTGGAGTACTTTATATGCTTCAGGCTGTTGCAGCTAGCTCAGGGGAGAGACTGGATGACACTAGGTGGTACAGCCTGAGACATGCACAATAAAAAAATTGCCTTCTGCATTTTTGTTTTGCTTTTCCCTCCATTGTACCGAACCGAACCGTGATGTCTGAACCGAGGTATGAACCGAATCGTGACTTCAGTGTACCGCTCCACCCCTAGTTATTATGGTGGTGAATATGATCGAAAGATACAAGTACTAGCCATAGAAGCTGCAAGAAATATGAGTGATAATGTTTTTATGGTTGTGAATGTTATAAAATCCCGTAGCCCTGTGTGGCGTATGGGAATGCTGTAGGTGTTACTTTCACACTTCGCATTTACAGAGTCTCGACCTAACAACATGAAGACCTATAGCCCTGCAATAAAAGTTATGTTTATGAAGGGTATAATGATGCATTTTTGCTGATTGAACTCTGGTTATTTATTCTAATGGTGTTTTTTGGATTATATTGTAAAGTTGATGAGTGATTGGGATTTAGAAAATTTTTACTATATACTAAAGGTACGAAATAAAAACACCTTTCTCATGATGGTCTTGATGGTCTGGGTGTTTTGATGTAGAGCCAGATGCAAATTTAATTTTTTTCTGTTTCTTATTAAGCATTGTGCAGCTTCAGCAGTATTCACCATGTGCTTTCTTGTTATAAAAGGGTAAATGTGTTATAAACCATCATATATACTATGGCAGCATATATATATATATATATATGGTCAAAAGAGAAGAACATATAAAAACAATATAAAATTATGTTAACAGGGCTTCCCAAGCACCGAGATTAAATCTGGACATTCTTATCAACCTGTATTTTACTATTTAATCAGGACTAAGAGTATAGTGTGTTATGCCCCCTGCTGGTCATATATTAAATTAAAATGCTCAAAGAGAAAAGTTCCATGGTTTTCAAATACAGATATTCATTATAGTATTGAGTGAATACCATTGCAGTAACTATTTCCCTAAAAAAATGTAATGTAATGATATTAAAATAAAGTTTGATGAATGGTGTTAAAGCTAGAATGCCCACTATAGTGGAGCTAAATGAGGCAATTTTATCCTGATAAAAATAATTTATAATGTAATAACTAATGTTAGTAATAACTAATAAAGTTATAAAACAGCAAACCAAATGTTTTATTTTTATAAGCTACACAATAAAGGAAGAAAATGGCAAAGAAATAAGAGGTTCCTTATCATGTTAAATAGTGTGTGGAAACCCCCCCCCCCAGGCTTACAGAAATGGTTTAACCCAACTGCTCAGGAGCCAATGGGAACTTATGACTCTCACCCGTTCAAACTGGACAAGTGGCCAAAGGGCTGAACGCATCATTAATGCATCGTTAACATGTAGACAACACGTTGACAACACGTGGACAACACGTTAACAACGCGTGAAAAATGTACGCGTTGTTAACGTGTTGTTAACGTGTTGTCTACGTGTTGTCAACGCGTTGTCTACGTGTTGTCAACATGTTCTTAACGTGTTAGAATTCACGTGTATTTGACCTTGTTGGCTTTCCAGAGACTGGAACTATCCATCACCTCTTGCGCATGGATTCTCAATGTCCCGGCTGCTGCCTGGTCTTTGAGACACAGCTGTTGTCTGTTTTTCTTAATCACTACACGCGGTTCACAACACATGGTTAGTTAGCGTAGTTAACACTACACACAGTGAAATTACGTGTCCTGTTTTTATTTCACGCATACTATCTGCTTTGAGTGAGTGAATCTATGGGCTGAGCTATTATCACAGAGCTGTTTGTTTTGGAGAAGAGTTGTCAGGCGAAGTGGAAGAGAGCGTGTCACGGAGGATAATGGGAGCCATGCGAGTAAAACTGTTATAGCACTTTTTTTTTTAATAGTTTAATGAGCTTAAAATTGCACATTTTTGAAAAGCTGGTTATTTAGTAATTATAAATTATTATTGAAATGTAGGCTAATACTTAGTGTATTAGTGTAGTGCCTAACATTAAAAGGCATTAGTAAGAAAACCCCAACAATAGGATTAATATAAATAATATTTAAGTAAATAGAATTTATTTATATATTTTCTAGATCAGACATCACTAAGCCCTTCTGCAATGAAAAATAAAAGCAAAAGCCCCTTCTCACTCTGCATGACGAGTGCTTTTGATATTATAAGTACATTTTGACTATTACGTTTTTGAATGCAGGACTTTTTACTTGTAACAGAGTATTTTTACCTTGTGGCATTGCTAAATTTTTTTATGAGTACATCCAGGAGTGCATGTAAACTTCACCAATATATGGTCATTAGAGAATTCATAATTACGTGAAAACTGTTTCTATTAGTCACCAGTGGTGGAATGTAACTAAGTATTGCACAGGCATATACAGGACAGGCATATACATGGACAGGGGGACAACATTTTCCAAATAGGGCCCCTCATCCAACCCACTCCAGCTCCATAGACCTTTGCATGGGCCTTGGACCAGAGTCATTTATGCCCTTTGGGCTTACTTAACTACAATGTTGAGGTACTTGTATTTAACTTGAGTATTTTCTTTTTATGCCACTTTCAACTTGTAGTCCACTACACTAACTAAGATTTAAACAGACAAAAAAAGTGTATTATATCTGATGTTTTGTTATAAACTAAAGTCATTTTTTATGTAAAAACATGTTATTGTTTTTCCTTTTAATAATGTTTTGCAATGCACTATTCTGATGCAATTTTGAGGTTTGGACTGTTGGTTGGACAAAACAAACATTGTGACGGTGTCACTTTGGGCTCTGGGTAATTGTGAGGCCATTTCTCACTATTTTCACAAATCTATTAATGGAGAAAATAAACAGCAGATTAATCCATAATGAAAATAATCATTAGTTAATACTTTAAAATGAGCTCCACCCCAATCATCTACAAACAGTAAAATCCTGCTTTTACATGAATGCATGAGTAATCTAATGATAAGAGTATACCAGTCCCAGTGGACATTTTTATACTTTATTAAACAACATTTTTATGATTACACTTACTGTGGTATTAGTAGATTTACTGCAGTCTGCTAACCCAGTTGAGGAGGTTCTGCAGTGCTGCAAGATATGGTTGGGATTATCTAGACATCCCACTGTGCGTCCCAGAGATTCTCTTCAGCAGACTGTTGCTTATGGTGCTAACTGATGAAAACTTCCGGCTCAGTCCAGCAGGTAAGACATAAGACACTTTCAGCATGTATCTTTACACAGATGATTTTAGATTAGAGATGATTAATCCAGTTTGTGTTTTTGCAGATGTCTCATAAACTAGAACAGACATGTTGAGTACATTACATTTGGTCTATTGACACGCTGTCCTAATGTCCATGTTTTATTGAGTGCTTATAATAAAAGGTTAGAAACTGGTGCTGATATGATAGTAATTGTTAATATTTTTGAAGGTCTGGTTCGTGTGAGTCAGAGTTTGAAAACCCTTCCGCCAGTTGATGAACTAAAGAAGGGTCCATTCATGCTGCAGGTTCGAGTCCTGGAGTAGCGCAGTACCCTGCCGGGGTGGAGGTTTGTGTGTAAAAATCTTAATTTGTAAGTAACTAAAGCTGTCAGATAAATAAAAATAAATGTAGTGCAGTAGAGGTATAACATGGTAAAGTACAAGTTAATTTATTACAGTAGGCTACTCTACTCTACAGACTATAAGGGCCACCTAAGTCCTATTTCCTGTAATGTTTCCTGGCATTAGCAGGAATATTTGGACTGAATAAGTTCAAAGAAACTCATATAAAAATGTTACACAGATAGTATCCATGCAATTAATGTTTTCATAAATTTAGACCTGATGTTTCCCCTGTATGCTCCTTCTGTAAAAAGGAGGTTGAGTCCTTGTCTTATTTATTTTATGCTTGTACTCATTCATGTAACTTTTGGACCCAAGTTTCTTTAATAAGGTCTTGGTCCCTATTAAAGAATGTATGGTCTTATTTTTTGGTATTCTTTTTTATTATTATGAGGAAAAAAAAGAATCTAAAATTACGAGAATAAAGTCGTAATATTACAATAAAAAAATAGTGTTTAAATAATGTTTAAAGTATAGCATTTCTTTTTTTAAAATCACAAACCATTTGTGTCTATCTTTCTTGTGTTTACACATACCAAAACTGTCAAGGGCCAGGGTTCGAGCTTCTAGAGGCCCTTCAAATAAGATAACATAAGATAAGATATGATAAGATAAGATATGATGAGATATGACAAGATAAGATAAGATATGATAAGATAAGATAAGACAGACTTTATTAATCCCACACTTCGGAAATTCCTATGCTACAGCAGCTCAAAAGAAAAAAATTTACATACATCAGAATAACACAAATACCCATTAAATAGACATAGGAGAAGAAATATGCAGAAAGTATATAAGAAATTGAAAAAATAGAATTAGTTATAATAATTGTAGTAATAATACAAACATATTTACATAATAAACACCCTTATATAAACAGACAGTATATATACACAGATATACAGATGAGTAATGTGAGAATGAATAGAAATGACATATTGCACAGTTGGAGGTGACACAAATATGCATAGTGCAGAATCCAGTGATGGCTCAAATTGACATCAAAGGATGGCCTTTTGAATGCTCTTAAGGCACAATAAAATCCTTCGTTACAAAGAACATTTATGTGGTTGGCTGTGGGAGCAAGATGGCGAACCCTTGACTTCAAAACCTTCAGTGTGGCAACAGTGGCGCAAAAAGTGGGTATGCACTATATGCGGCGCATAGAGGTGCAGCACCATGGGGGGCGCCAAAGCGATGGTTAAATTTCTTTTTTTTTTTTAAAAAGATAAATAAATCTTTTTTTTGGTATTTTCAATATGTAGCTGCTGTTCTCCGTTTCTAAATCATTTCTGCATGTCCTCAATGTTATTATTTAACATTTTAGAGGACGCTAGATTAGGCGCCCTGTCTCATAAGATTCCATCATAGAATGTTGACATAGAAGAGGGAGGGGGAGGGGAGCGGGTGGACGCTGTGAGCGCTGAGTGAGCAGGTACGAGCGTACAAGTCAAGTAGTAAGTTGCCGAGCAAAGCAAAACAGCTGTTGAGGCTAAAAATAGAAAAGAAAGAGGGAAAATGAGATGACATGTCAAGGGATGCGACAGCAGTAAAATATGTGGATGGTGAGAGGCAACCAAGGGGGTAAGCTTCTCCTCGGACCGCGAACCTTCTATGGCGCCATTTTAATGCTACAAAGCGATCACCCCCCCGTTAACATTCCATTGACTGCCATTCATTTTGGCGCCACTTTGACAGCGAATAACTTTACATCTGAAACGTTTAAAGACTCTATTTGTCCATTGTTTATTTCTAAAGAAACACGACAATGTATAAAAGGCTCCATTACCTTGTACCTCACGTTATGGCTCTATAAGCTATATAAGAATGGACCAACAGATCCCGTTGCTCTGGACGGAGACCAGTGAAGGCCGTTAGAAGCACTTTTCCGGTGAGCGCTGAGCGTTACTGCGCAGCCTCCAACTGAGAGAGACGACGTAAATGTGCCGTAAGCAACGTGTCTGAAAGTTGTAAGTCTTCTGGTAGCTGTGCCAAGAGAAATCTCAATCATTCCCAATCTTGCAGAGACGGAGAGCGTAGGTATATGTAAGGAGATAACATAGGCACAGACTAATTTTTGCTAACTAAAATGATAGTTAACATTAGTAATTACACTTAAACAGCTAATGTGAGACGAAACTGCTTGCGCGCTTCTCCTGTACTATACGGTAATTCCTCTACTATGCGACAGTAAGTTGCGTGGTTATGACACAATCGTTAGCCTATTTTTACAAAAACGTCTGCTATGGAGCCATAACGTGAGGTACAAGGTAATGGAGCCTTTTATACATTGTCGTGTTTCTTTAGAAATAAACAATGGACAAATAGAGTCTTTAAATTCTTCAGATGTAAAGTTATTCTGTTATGGTTGGGGTCGGCTGGCTGTGAGTCTTTGTTTTATTTTCTGTTTCCCAGTACCATTTTATTCCCACTGTCAGTTTCTATTTGTTTTGCCTCGTTCTGTGTCTCCTGTGTTGTTCCCCTCCTCCTGCCTGCTCCTGCCAGCTGATTACACGCACCTGTTCGTCATTCCACCATCACCCTTCCCGCTGCACACACCTGCCAGCCATCTACTATCAAGCCAGTATATGAACCCCGGATCCACTCATCATCTTCGCTTGATCGTTGCTTCAGTCATTCTGGTGACACGCTAACACAAGCTCTCTGAGAAAACATTATACTTACCTGTCCTTGTCTGTCACTAACTTTTTGTCTCCTCTCTGCAGTCATTCTCTCCACTCGCTTCCCGTACCTCCAGTCAGCTGGCCTCACCGTTCGGTCCCCCTCTCACGGCTCTCCGCCTCATCCTGCTCTGCTCCTGCCCTGCCCTGCCTTCGTTCCAGCTTCCAGCCACCCTCCACCTCGACTCCCCTCTTCCCCGGACTCCAGTGCCCCCTCTTCGGCCCCCTTGGTCCCGGTTCCCCCGCGCATCCCCGCTAGCTCCCTCACCATCCTAGCCCTACAGTCTCCCTCCTCATTCCCTCACCATCCTAGCCCCACCGTTTCGCTCAGTATACCCTCACTATTCTACTCCAGCCCCAGAGCCCCTTCTCCTGTCCCCGGCGTCCGCCTTCCCACTCCCTCCTCTTCCCTAACCTTTAATAAAACTTGTTTGTCTGCTGAGCCTAGCGTTTGGGTCCGTTCTGTCTTCATCCTCACATATTCTCTGTCAAAGTGACGTCAAAATGAATGGCAGTCAATGGGATGCTAACGGGGGGTGATCGCTTTGTAGCATTAAAATGGCGCCATAGGAGGTTCGCGGTCCGAGGAGAAGCTTACCCCCTTGGTTAAACCCTATGATACCAATCCCATGCATGACATATCTCAATGTTATTAAGGTCAAATAACAACTGGTAAATATAAGGTAGCATGCACAATAAATGACAAGAAGAAAAATAAATAAATATATTTAAAATACGAAATGTGAATGTAATTTCAACAGCAGCACAACCTTACTGCATAATAGTTGTCTTATCTGATGCCATCACTAGGCTGATTTAAGAATTGAATTTAGGCTGCTATATTTAACAGTGAGTTCATTTCATTCAGGTGTGAGGATGGTGGATCAGGAAAGGCAGGGGAAGGCAACAGGTAGGTCTAACATTAGGTGGAAGTGTAGGGGGAGCCACTTGATACCAACAGATTAATTTCTTAATATTATTGATATGGAAAAACTAATGAAAAATCTATTACATGTTTGTTTGACAATATGTCTTAGTGGAGAAGAACACAGGCAAGGAGTGAATGAGACAGACATGAGGTTGGCGATGGCATCAAGTAGAGATGAGACCAGTGATGACATCAGGTAGAGATGAGACCAGTGATGACATCAGGTAGGAGTTCTATTAGACCACACCAAACTAAATGTCCAGTATGGTTTGAAGTTCTGTTGACCAACCTATTCACTGTGTCCTTTTTGGGTTAGAAATAGTGCAGACAGAGATGGAAAGCCACCACCACTCAAATCACATAAACCAGGGGTGATGATTAGGTTGCCAATGGCACAATTTGGTTGCCAAGGGCAACCGTGCAACCGTTAACGTCGCTGATATACTTTAAAATAAACCTTTATTATTTAAAGCCCATACATGATGATGCGCCAAAATTGTTGCTGCATACCCCTCTGACACTGGGTAGTTGCACCACTGTGTGGCAACAATGTCTGAAGGTCTGTATGGAGACAGACAAATAAAGGGTAGTATTCCTTAAGCAACATAGTGTATGTGCAACCCTTGTGCATACCTTTAAAAAGTTTCTCTGATATCCTTAGAGAACAAACATGCCTGCGTCAATACTTCCATTAAAATATTGTACATCAATATAATTTTCTACTTTCACTGGATTATCATATTTTGACCAAATATTTTACAGCTAGAAATAACATCTAATTATTACAAGGTAAATAAGTATGCGTATGAGTAGTAGTATTCTTTTATTTGTTATTATTTGTATAGTATACAACTAAATGTCACAAAATTTGACATGGTCTCTTCAGATAATGTTTGCAGGCACTTACTGTTCAATGTCCTCCCGGTCAGGGCTTGATGAAATAGATTTATCATTTGACCGAATATTGTAATTTAATGTGAAAGATTGCATGTTTAATTTACTTATAAAATCTTCTAATTGTATTACCTATGCGACCTTTGAGAGGCCCTGGAAGTTGATTCCGTTGACAGTAGCATATCCTTTGGTCTAATGTATAAAGCCGATCTCATCAGCACAGGACATGCCTTTATAGCAGAGGGACAGACAGGAGAGCTCCAGTTGGTGATTTCTCCTACGTCTGTCAACACTGCAATTGCAGAATTCACCCTGCACAGTAGGGAATGTTGCTCTTATTTTTATGATTAAATTCCCCTTTCTGTGTCTCATTTATTTTATGCTTGTACTCATTCATGTAACTTTTGGACCCAAGTTTCTTTATTAATTTGGGAAACTCATAAGGTCTTTGTCCCTATAACAGAGTGAATGGTCTTCTTTTGAATGTAGAGTCCAACAACAAGGAAGTTGATAACGTGATAAAATTGCTGTAGCTTTTGGGCAAACATCATTGTCACAAGGCCAGATTTCTTCAGTTTCTTCCCAATAAAAATTAGTTTGATGGTGAACTTCAGACATTCTTTAACTATGTAAAGTTAAAAAAATTATTTAGCCACATGAGATGAATCAAGTAGGCTAGGCAAATAAGTTGTTCATTAAGTTAGCTTTGCATACACATAGCATACATATTTTGCAAATAGCGTTAAATAACGACCATATCTGCAACATACCTTTACCTTTGTTTGGTCAGCAAGCACTTATTACAGTTTTAACGTTGATAAAAAGATATTACCTGTTGACCGTGTGGCACAACCTTAGTATTTACAGTCTATGGGCACAACAGCTTAACGTTAGTCAAATAAACAGTGGTTGACGTTGACAAGAGGCTGCCATTAGACTGCTATCGTACTCGTTTTAGCTTTCTGGTAACGTATTTTTAACTAGGCCTAAATTATTTTGTTTCGCTTTTAAATTACGACTATTTTTGTAATATAATGACTTTATTCTTGTCATTTTAAATTGTTTTCCCCTCAGGTGTCTTTAATACATCTTAACGTTACTCAGTTACATTTTAATGATGATTTCACCACTGCTCGTAGATACCGCACAAGTTTTGGAACAAAAGGGAAGATTCCGAGTTTATTATGAGACCCTGAATGCGGCATCCACCTGCAGCTCGAGCTCACACAGTTAACGGCTCTAAGGATTTAATTAAAACTTTTTTTTTTCTGTTTCTGTTATGAAACACACTCACATCGTGTTTTTAAATCAAGCAAATGTTTTCCTCCAAGTCGTCGACATAAACTAATGTTATTTCAACCCGTTTGTATCAGCGGGTTCCCATGGAGACCGAGGATTAACTAACCCAACCTGGCTAACGCTAGCAAAGGTAGAGTTACCAATAACCGTCTGTTTGTGTCAGTCACCGGATTCATCACGTTAGACGCCCAGTCTGACCGGGTCTGCACGTTATCTTAAAGGAGCTGTTAGATAACTGTTACCGCTAGCTAGTTAGTTAAAGCACTTTGGGTTTCTATGGTGACCAAACACTCAGGCTAACCAGGCTAAAGCTAATTGATAACTTAACAAAACTAGCTAACTAGCTAGTTCAGTCAGTCTGTGTAACATCCCAGACTGCCCAGTACGATGGTTTACTGGTTATGTGTTTTAGCTAGTTGACTCTAGCCGGTTAACGTTAGCTCCTTAAAAACTAGCTAGTATAGTGTTGGGGAGTAGTGAACTGACTTAAAATGTAATTAAACCAACGTTAGTTTGCTGGTTAGCTACCTTAGTTAGTTAGTAACTACAGTTTTCTTTATATTTAAATACTATAAATAAGTATTTAAATTACTTGTTGCCATTTTTTCGTATAGTTAACTAGTTAAGCTAACGTTACTAAAACTACAAACAATTTGGGGCCATAAAAGGAAAGAATGAAAAAAGGAAAGAAACTTTTTAAGATACATTTTTTGTCTGTATTTATTAATGAGTATTTATTTTACTATGTCTTATGTATTTAAATAATACCCAACACTTCCTTACAATTGGGATTAGGTTATGGTTAAGGTAGGGTTGTTTGACTGTCTTCCTACCAGTCTCACCATCCTCTCTTTAAATACAGCATCACCATACTGTATTTACTAACCTCTGCTCAGCCTGTCCAGCTGTCTGATCCAGAGATGGAGGAGCAGAGGGAGACAGGAGGAGGAGCAGACTCCCAGGGGAACAGAGGAGGTAGAGGAGAAAACCTGGACTCAAAGCTTTAATAGCATATAATGGCACAGTTTTTAGTAACTCATCTTCCTCTCCTCTTAGGTATCAGATATATTACAGAGGCATTGTTGTTAAAGCGGACTGGCTGTCAGTCTCTGGCTATGGTTCATTCCCTAAATCTGTCATCAACTGGAGACAAACGCATCAAGGTCAGAACAAACTGACACTGCAAGTATTACAGTCGATACCACTGGTATTACTGTTGACATTGCTAGTGCTGCTACTGCCACTACTCGTGGTGGAATGTAACTCAACTCAGATACTGTACTTAAGTACAAATTCAAGGTCCTTTACTTGATATTTCCCTTTTCTGCTACTTTCTACTTCTGCTCCACTACATCTTAGAAGTAAATATTGTACTTTGTACTGCACTACATTTGTCTGACAGCTTTAGTTACTTTTCAGATGGCAGTTTTTCCTCCCCTTCCAGTACAGTGAAAAGCATGTATCTCCAGATGTGTTTGTGATAAAGTGTTCCTTTATGTGTTGAGATAGATACATACTAATTAAATGCTTTAAAAAAGCCTCTTGGATCAGCTGGAAAATGCATTTTCTGAATACTTCTTCCACCACTGCTGTTATTACTTCTGGTGGAGTTGAGGTTTTATCAGTTTGTGTGTTTCAGTTCATAGAGAACCTACATGGCTGCCAGCGTCTGCAGGTTTTAAACTTGAACCACAACTTGATCCAAAGCATGGAGAGACTAAATGCTCTGATACAACTGAGAGAGCTGCAGCTGGCCCACAACAACATCCAGTGAGACTCACTCACGCACACACACACACACACACACACACACACACACACACACACACACACACACACACACACACACACACACACACACATTCAGTATTGAGAACAGTTTCACAGTAACTAGAATTCACAAACATCCTTTCAATTAATTTGCTTACAATTATGTTCATGATTGTGTTATTTTATCACTGGTCATCTTAGCTTCTCATAATACTGCTTTTTGCCCATTACAGTAATATATGGTAACGTTTTGTGTTATTTGTTTTATAGTCTCACATTACCAGACCTTCCTCCACAGTGCTGTGGAGGAAGGTCTGGCTAGTCCACACAATATTCCAGTATAGGAGAAAAACGTGCTGTGGCTTTTTTTTTTTTAAAACCAATCACAATCATCTTGGGCGGCGTTAAGCGCCGAATGCAATAACGGTGCCGCTGCAAAATAGCCTCGAGAAGGAACTTGTTTTAGTGGAACATGTGTACGTTCATAAATTGTTTTAGTCAAAAGCCATCTCAGATTTGACAGATAGTCTAGCTAGCTGTCTGGATTTACCCTGCAGAGATCTGAGGAGCAGTTAACCATAGTCCTCAGAAATCCACCGGAGTTTAGAATGGCAACACAAAGAAAGCGGAAGGAAACGGACATCCAGCCGAAAATGAGGGACATCCGGCGGCTCCGGAGCAATCACGTAAATTAATCGTTTTCGATATAGACTATTTGTTTTATGGCCAACATGTCACATTTCCTGGTGGTCTAGTGGCTAGCATTTGGCGCTCTCACCGCTGCAGCCTGGGTTCTATTCCCAGTCAGGCAAAACCTTATGCTATGGGGCTGTCTCGAGAGCAGATAATGATCTGCCTAGTGCTCACATTTTCTGTCACGGTGCCAGGTGAATTAAAGCATGACATGTTGGGCCCTACTGCAAACTATTGTTATTTATTACAGCATTAATGCTGCTATTATTGATCGTCGTCTCCTACTCAATATGGTTAGCTAGATAAAGCAAACCGCCCTGTTGTCCCTCTGTAACACAAAATAAACACATTCCTTTGTGCACATTTCTGCACAAACTATGCAACGACACAGTGTAACACACTACTATACAGTAAAGTAGTGTGTGTGTGTGTGTGTGTGTGTGTGTGTGTGTGTGTGTGTGTGTAGGCGGATTGAAGGACTGGAGCTCATGTCCAGTCTGCAGCATCTGAACTTGTCCCACAACAGGATCGAGCACATTCCCGCGTGGCTGCCGAAGAAACTGCACTCACTACACACACTCCACCTGCAACACAACCTCATCACATCTGTGAGTACAGGTCAACTGTGTGTGTGTGTGTGTGTGTGTGTATGAAAGATTGTGTTCAGAGCTAAATAAATGGTAGTTCATTTTCAAACTGAGTAGACTGCAATTTACCTGTCTGATCACAGCAGATGACTGATGGAGCTAATAGTCTTGACTTTTCCATCTTGTTTTTTCTGTTACATGCTGCTCTATTTATTTATTGTAAAGTGAACGTATCATCTCACCGATAACTATTAACTATATATGTTTATTTGCACTCTTCCCTACTTTCTGTACTGCAACTTCTGCACAAGAATTTCCTTCAGGATGAATAAAGTTCTGTTTTACTTTATAATATGATGAATAAGACAGATCTGGAAACCCCGTCCGTTTGGGTATCACTGTAGTTACCTGATGACAAATTTAAACACCCCAATCATTAAATATGTGGCCTTATTTGTGGTATGTAGCCTTATTGCTCATTTTCCCTAAAGTTTAATAAGACTAATATTATATTTCATAAATATGTAATAATTTATTCTGACGTTAGCGGCATACTTTAGGCAATACAAGGCACCTCTCCCTAAAAAACAACTGCGAGAAACCCTGTAGTTCATCTCTTGACTATTTTCTTTCAGACAACAGTGAAACATATTTGTCTAAGTCTGACATTTTCAAATGTCTTTTTCTGTCCAAAACCACCCCAAATATTGTAAAATTTACTGAGATATAAAATAGAGAAACAGACAATTTGAGACTAGTTGATAATATCGTTTGATAAATGACTTAAACTTTTTATTGATTATCAGAAAAAATGGTTTCAGTTATCTGTATCTTGTCTTATCAGCTGTACGAAGTATCCAGACTGCGATCTCTGAGCAGCCTATCAGAGCTGTCGGTATCAGGAAACCCCGCCTCCTCGCTGCCACACTCCCGCTTCTTTCTGCTCTACCACGTCAGGACTCTGGACAGGCTGGACGACCTGCCAATCACCCAGGATGAGAGAAGAGACGCCCACCAACGCTTCAGCGCCGGTACGTCATTTACTATCATACGAACACGCAAAAAAACCTAAAATATCTGATGCTGTTTGTTGTTTGATGACTGATTGTTGTTGTTTGTGATCAGAGGAGCTGGAGCGTCTGCAGCGGGAGGTGGACAGCAGCCAATCAGAGCTGAGCAGGCTGCAGAGGGAGCAGCTGGCTGTAGTGACTCGACTCCACCAGCAGGAGGAGACAAACCAAACACTGACTGCTCACACAGAAACACAACGACACACACAAACACTGCGGGAGCAGGAGCTACACACCAAGAGTCAGCTGGTAGGACACACACACACACACACACACACACACACACACACACACACACACACACACTAGGGCTGTCAAAACTGGCCAAAAATGATGTTTGAATATTCGTTCTAAAAAAACACAGAGGTTCAAAGTAGTGCTGTCAGTTAAACGTTATTAACGGTGTTAACACTAACCCATTTTAACGGCGTAAATTTTTTCTTTTTGGCATAGCAAACTTTGTAGTTTTTTTCACATGCTGTTGCAACAACTAGTAACGTTAGAAAAACTACAACACCACGCCGGATCTAGCTAGACCAGAAACAAAACAACAGGCACGCCGCACACACTTGTTTGGGCTTGCGAGCCGGCCAAAGAGTAGGCTAGTAGGCTAACGTTACGTTTTGAGTGGATGGCGAGCGGGAGACGCCGAAATGGATGCCAATAACATTCTGAATGGAAAGTTTACTTGGAAAAAGTTGCCAAATGGTTCCATTGACAAGACCAGAGTGATCTGTGTGTTTTGTCGTTGTGAACTGAGCTATCATCGCAGCACGTCCAGTCTGAAATACCACTTGATACCAAGCACACAGCTGATGTGAATTCTCCGCCCCCTCGTCAAAGCCATTACATTGTGTGAGAGATTATTTGCTCCAAGTGAGAATGTTAGTGTGAAATTGAACACTACAGTATGCCAATGTTGTTTTCAATAAAAAAAGCATTTGCACAAAGAAAGCCGGTCCACTTTTCCATGTTGATAAGAGCATTAAAATGAGAAAAATAATGGGCCAAAAAGAAATCTAGGGACATTTAGAATAGATACAAATGTGCGATTAATTGCAAGTTAACTATGACATTAATGCAATTAATCACGATTAAATATTTTAATCGTTTGACAGCACTAGTTTGAATATATTCAAATATCTGTTTTGCGCATTATGTCCATAAGACGGCAGACCAACACCACGGAGACATAACTACTTGTGTAGGTATATTTATATGAACATAAGGATGTATTTTAAAAGATATACATACGTAACATTAGTCCTTTCTCACTCTCTCTCTAGAGTGTGCAGGAAGTAGACGTGACGCGGATTACTCAGCAGTCACGGATAAACAACCGAGTCTCTTGCCGTTCCATTAATTAGTTCCAAGGAGTTTGGCGTCGGCTCTTACCGACTTTTCAGATTTCTCGTTGTCTCTGCAGTTAAAGATATCTCGCTGTGAATTCTCTTACCTCGTTCCGACCAGCTGGGCTTAAAGGTCCCATGACATGGTGCTTTTTGGATGATTTTATATAGACCTTAGTGGTCCCCTAATACTGTATCTAAAGTCTCTTTCCCGAAATTCAGCCTTGGTGCAGAATTACAGCCACTAGAGCCAGTCCCACAATGAGCTTTACTTAGGATGTGCCATTTCTGTGTCTGTAGCTTTAAATGCTATTGAGGAGAAGGGGGGGGGGGCAAGGTGGAGAGTGGGGGTGTGGCCTTGACCAACTGCCACTTTGCTTGTTTGCAAGCCATGATGTCTCTCTCTTTCTCATGGGTGGGCCAAATTCTCTGGGCGGGCAAAGCAGAGAAAGGGGCAGTAACCTTGCTCCTTATGACATCATAAGGAGAAGATTCCAGATCGGCCAATCTGAGCTTTCATTTTCTCAAAGGCAGAGCAGGATACCCAGGGCTCGGTTTACACCTATCACCATTTCTAGCCACTGGGGGACCATAGGCAGGCTGGGGGAACTCATATTAATGTTAAAAAACCTCATAAAGTGAAATTTTCATGCCGTGGGACCTTTAATCAGACATGAAGCTGAACATTTAGGCAGCAGCAGCCCAGGCCCATGAACCATCGTGCGAGGCAGATGGCAGAGGCGGTATTGCCGTTTTTTCTCTCTCCTTTATTTGAATATACATTTTCATATTCTAATGTCTGTTTCTTTTTACTATTCAACTATATATTCAAATTTGTTGACAGCCCTAACACACACACACACACACACGCACACACACATATCTACTGTATATATTTCCAGCAGTGGGACAGACTGAACTCCTGAGAGAAAAGGTGTTTGACCTCTGACCTCTAAAGTTCTCCTGCCTGTCTCTCTTCTTCTTCTCTGTCATTTCCTGCAGCTGTTCTACAGAGCTGTCCTGTTTTCTTCTTCTTCTCCTTCAGTCGTTTCCTCTCTGCTGAAGGTAGAGTAAAAAACAACTGTTCACTGTGGGAGGGACACTCCAGGTGGCGCTGTTGATGCAGTCTGACGGGGAGAATCATTAGGCTTTTTTAAATTTATGAAATACAAAGGGAGATGTGGTTTTACACCGATACATGAATTCACGTTGGTGGCTTGTGTCTACCGGAAGGTTAAAAAGAGTGGGGAGTCAGCAGTCAATAATATAGTTGTTTTTTTTTTTAATTGTGAATCACTGCAACCATGAGAGGTCCTTGAGCATACAGCGTTAAATGTGCCCCAAAAGTATTAGGCTTATGGGTCCAGAAGTATGCAAGATCACACACACACACACACACACACAGACCGAAGACCGAAAGCATGATCCCCTCTAGGCTTACACCTGGTGGAGATAATAACTGTACTTGTCCTGTTTCTGCTTCTTCTTCTTCACCTGTCTTGTACATCTAGCCCCGCCCTCCTCTCTCTCTGCTGGGCGTGGTCTATCAGGTGACATCACATTAACATTCAATCTACCATCATCCCTAGCTCCTTCAGACTCCTGCTGTGTGACCCCAGGTAGCTTCACACTGAGCAGTGTGTGTGTGTGTGTGTGTGTGTGTGTGTGTGTGAGATTGTCAGCCATATTTAGTGTGTTTTGACCTGCAGTGTTGAGCATGTTATCTCTCCTGTAAATGATCAATTCTAAAAACATGCTCACTATTAAAGTGAATGTTCTTAGACATTGAATATGACCTAGAAACAGACATACAGAAACCAACATAAAGAAACTGCACTTTTTACTCTCTCATTTGACTGATTTTGAATCAGTTTCGGTTTGCTGTGTTTTAAAAAAAAGTTTCTGCTGTTAAAACAAACCCAAGCCTTTCTGTAGCTTCTTTCACAATAAAACTTTTCTGTGTGTCTTCAGTTGGAAAAGACGACAGCCGAGCTGACCAGAGCCTTACACAGACTGTATGAGCTGGAGCAGGAGTTGACTTTCTACAAGATAGATGCCAAACTTAACCCTCTGCCCCCCTGCAGCGTACAGGTAACAATAACGCACATATTTCAGACTGTATGTCTGGTCCAATACTGGATTTCTGAGTTGATACAGATCAGATAACAATATATTGGCTGGTCTTTATTTTTATTATATCAATGTACAACTTATAAATCTATAATTTATTTAGATTTTTTTTTTTAATCAGGATATCCAGTCTGAATGGGGTTATACTTCATACTGAGATTTGATTATCAAACAACCAAAAATACAAATACAAAGGTCAAACATTTGTCGGAGTGTTTCCCTCGCCTGTGTCATCAGGAAGTAGAAACTGTGGACTCTGTGGCTGAGAGTCCATACATCGGCAAGGCTCGACACATCAGGAACACCATCACCTCCGGTCCCCGAAACTCCTCCTCATCCCCCTCCCTGCAGACACAGGAGGGTTCAGACCTTCACATTGACATGGGGACGTCACACCCCTTTCTGGAGGACTGCAAAACAGAGCAGAGTAAAGGTAAGGACAGAATGATTTCTGCTTTAAAGACTCCTTTGGTCTTCTGTGGTGAGAGAAAAACAGCCATACTTCAGGTGAGTTTGGTTGGTGCTCTGGGAGGGGAGGAGACACGCTGTTGAGTCTTAAAATACAGTCAGTGGTGAGCAGCTTTGCAGTTCAGAGGGGAATTAGCTCAAATGGTAGAGCGCTCGCTTAGCATGCGAGAGGTAGCGGGATCGATGCCCGCATTCTCCAAGAGAGTAATTTTCCTCTGTGTTTGTGGTCAGAGGCAAGTACATACGTGGTTTTACCAGCAGTAACTTAACACAACTCTTGTAAGGGAACATGTTAAATATCATTTAAAAGAAGACGTGATCGTTTGATTCCTGAGGACGAAGGAGAAGGCTTGGTCCAATTGAAAGTTAAGCAAAAGGTTTAATGAACAACATGATGAAAATGATAAGACAAAAAGCAAATGTTACACTGCAGCTGACAGCGGACTGCAAGCCTGCTTCCAAGTGGGGTCACAGTCTGCAGTCCTGAATCTTTCTCAGTATCCCAAATTTATCCTAAAGAAGTTGAGGGTGGTTCCTCAAATGACATCTCTCCCTATTGGTCAGATGTTTTCTCACGATAAGATCCTACCTCTGAATTGTCAGGTTACTCCAGGTCAAGACAAAGGTCATTTATCATGGTAGTGCCAATTCTATTCAAGTTTACAGAGATATGCATTTCCTTTGTTCTAATCAGTCTGGCCCAGCAGGGAGTGGCTCCCCAAAAGGCAGAAGCAACAGTTATCTTTCCTGTGGGGACAATGAGTCTTTCTCCAGTATGCTAAATGTCAGTCATGTCTTAATCATTCTTTGGAAACTTGAGATGGGCTAGTCAGTTGATTCAATCTGGCTACAGGCTACATAAAACTACAAGTACATTGTTTTCATTACATAAGCATGGTTTTAACTTTTTTATCTTCAACAAACACAAAAGTGAAGTAAAGCAGGCGGACTCCGTAGCACACAGACACAGACGATAATGGATAGAAAATATAATGTGTGAAACATATTCCATTGTTTCAAAGAGATTTGTTATATTTTAGAAAGTCCTCTTTTTTTTTGACAAGTAGTTATGAAAGAATATAGCAACTCGACGAGGATGGGATTCGAACCCACGCGTGCAGAGCACAATGGATTAGCAGTCCATCGCCTTAACCACTCGGCCACCTCGTCAGCTGTTTCCAGTCTGAAATTCGTACACAACATCTGGGAGTAATCTGAGCTCCCCTCCCAGAACTGGTGTCACCGCTTTTCAGACTGTAAACTCAGTGTCTTTATCAATATTCTAAATGTTGTTTTATTGTGTGTGTGTGTGTGTGTGTGTGTGTGTGTGTGTGTGTGTGTGTGTGTGTGTGTGTGTGTGTGTGTGTGTGCGAAGCTGAAGTTGACCTGCAGTTGACCCATCTGACAGAGCTGCAGACTGTAGCCGAACACAGAGTGCCCGAGGAAACCAAATCACGACAGGTAGTCTTAGTTTTTAGTTTCCTTTACCTGATGGATAATTGTAGTCAGGCTTAATGCCTGCCATACGATGTCCCTCCCTTCTCGCTTTCCCTACTATCGGGGCTAAGCGCCGCCCAGGACGGTTGGGATTGGCTTAAAGAAATACAAACAAGCCAAAGCGTTTTTTCCCCCTATCCCAGAATAGAGGTGGTGTATGTACTCCATCGCTGACACAACGCTGTGGAAACAGGTCTGGCAATGCGAGATTAGTAATAATTGTTATATTAAAGTACATCTTTTCATCAAAGAGCTCTGTGCTGCTGTGTTATTTTTGACTGCCATGTTTTAAAGACAATATTCACCGTAACGTTATGATATACAAAAGAATAAAGGTTCTCTGTGGAGTGAAACTAAATCTAAACTGAACTTTTTTGTTTACATTAAAACTTCACAGGGAACCTTTTAATTATATTTCCCCTGAAAAACCTAGTTTCGATGCCATTTTCTGCCGTGTCTGAATTGACGTTTTTATCAATTCAGCAGGAGGTGCTGTGTTGTCTCTTCAGTAAACTGTCCGTCCTGGAACAGCTGAGAGACGAAGCTGACGAGACAAAAAGACAGATGGACAGACAGACAGACGAGAGCAGGAAGACAGAGAGAGAGACAGAAGAGCTGGAGACACAACTACTGACACTGGACACCACAGACCCTCAACATGTGAGTGTTATTACAGTGTGTCCATCAGTCTATCTGCTGAAAACCATTTGTTCTCTGTGCTGCAGGATGCATTGAAGAAGTTTATACAAACTCCTCCTGCTGGTGTTTCCACTGCAAATGTTTTATCTCCTAAACTTTGTTTAAAGTGCCCATATTATGAAAAAAACACTTTTTCTGGGATTTGGGGTGTTCTTTTGTGCCTCTGGTGCTTCCACACACATACAAACTTTGAAAAAAATCCATCCATGCTGTTTAGAGTGAGATACAGTTTCTGAATGTGTCCTGCCTACAGTCTCTGGGTAAGCTGTTCAAAATCGGCACGGCTTGTGACGTCACAAGCCGAAACGAGCTGGCTAACCTCAACCATTAGCTCGTAGCATTAGCATGCTAACGCTAATGCTAACGCTAGCATGCTACCTCGTTCTCAATAGCAAAGCACTGCTACAACACAGACAAGTTCACCATAATCTACAAAAGAACTACTTACATGTGCGCCCTCATTTAGAAGTCTCCCAGCTAATCCTGCCTTGTAACTGACCAAAGTTGTAGAAACAGCCTTTCTTTTACTGTCTATGGAGCTAGCTAGCTGACATGATCTACATCTGAGCTACTGCGCATGTGCGAGTGCAATCAAAGATAGTACAGAAGAAGAAGAAGAAAAGAGGTCTCACTCTGTAGCTAAAACAGAGACCAGCTGAAAAGAGGATCTGCAGCAGTGAGAGAGAGCGGTGCAGTACAACAAAAATATGGTGTATATATATATATATATGTTTTTTGAAAATTAAACCATGTAAACCTATTCTGGTACAACTTTAAAATACAATTATGAACCTGAAAATGAGCATAATATGGCTGCTTTAAGGAAGATAAAATGAGAAAAACCACTGTGATGATGCAGAGAGAACCAGCCAATCACCGTGTTTGATGTTTTTGCGTTTCATTATCAGCTCAGGATATTTTTAGCCGCTTAGAATTTAGAGAGAGATTGTCTAAGATTTGACCTCATGTACGAAACAAGAGGAATCTGGTCAGTCTTTTTCACAATCATGATACATCAAAATCTGAAGAAGAGCCACATTTTAACACAGCAGGAGGGAGTTTATTGGAAGAGTGTTTGCTGTTGATTAAGGGGAGTCAGCTCAAATGGTAGAGCGCTCACTTAGCATGCGAGAGGTAGTGGGATTGATGCCCATGTTGTCCACAACACTTTTAACCCTTTCTTCTCTCCACTGTCTCAGGCTGTTTTCTTGTGATCAATACTGCACAATCATTCAGAGTAAGCTAAAGTGGGAAACCGCAGTGTAAAGCCTGATTTATGGTTCTGCGTTGAATCTATGCCGCAGGTATGTGCGTATGTTCATGTAGATATGGACCCTACACCGCCATACCCTACACCGTAGCCTAAATGTACAATGTCGCTGTGATTGGTCCGCTTGGCCGTGGCTAGGCAGCGTCACATTTCCTCCTACTCATGTCCGGGTTCTACTTCTCCGTGAACAAAATGAAATCAAGGAGAGGGTTAACTTTTCCTTCTACAGCTTTCCGACCATGGTCAGAAAGCACAGGGGAGACAATGTGTTTCCATCTCCACCGCCGAAGTTGGCACTCGTTCTGGAGCTAATCACCGTCACTCTCTCACTCGCTTTACCCCACTCTCCCCACTCACACACACATAACGGCTCTGCTATTCTCTTAAAGAGATACGCCAGAACAACGCAGTCCCTCCAGGAGAAGCAGTGGCAGCAAAAACTGTCCTGTCCTGTTAGTAGTGTCCTGTACACTGTCCTGTGACTCCAAGACACTGTCCTGTGACTCCATGACTGTCCCGGGACAGTCAGACACTGTCCTGTGACTCCTATGACTCTCTCGGGACAGTCAGACACTGTCCTGTACACTGTCCTGTGACTCCAAGACTGTCCCGGGACAGTCATACACTGTCCTGTACACTGTCCTTCGACTCCAAGACACTGTCCCGTGACTCCATGACTGTCCCGGGACAGTCATACACTGTCCTGTACACTTTCCCTCGACTCCAAGACACTGTCCTGTGACTCCATGACTGTCCCGGGACAGTCAGACACTGTCCTGTACACTGTCCTTCGACTCCAAGACACTGTCCTGTGACTCCATGACTGTCCCAGGACAGTCAGACACTGTCCTGTACACTGTCCTGGGACTCCAAGTCACTCTCCCGTGACTCCATGACTGTCCTGAGACAGTCAGACACTGTCCTGTACACTGTCCTTCGACTCCAAGACACTATCCTGTGACTCCATGACTGTCCCGGGACAGTCAGACACTGTCCTGTACACTGTCCTGTGACTCCAAGACGCTGTCCTGTGACTCCCATGACTGTCCCGGGACAGTCAGACACTGTCCTGTACACTGTCCTGTGACTCCAAGACACTGTCCTGTGACTCCATGACTGTCCCAGGACAGTCATACACTGTCCTGTACACTGTCCTTCGACTCCAAGACACTGTCCTGTGACTCCATGACTGTCCTGGGACAGTCAAACATTTAGAAGTCTCCCCGCTAATCCTGCCTTGTAACCGACCAAAGTTGTAGAAACAGCCTTTCTTTTACTGTCTATGGAGCTAGCTAGCTGACATGATCTACATCTGAGCTACTGCGCATGTGCGAGTGCAATCAAAGATAGTACAGAAGAAGAAGAAGAAGAAAAGAGGTCTCACTCTGTAGCTAAAACAGAGACCAGCTGAAAAGAGGATCTGCAGCAGTGAGAGAGAGCGGTGCAGTACAACAAAAATATGGTGTATATATATATATGTTTTTTGAAAATTAAACCATGTAAACCTATTCTGGTACAACCTTAAAATACAATTATGAACCTGAAAATGAGCATAATATGGCTGCTTTAAGGAAGATAAAATGAGAAAAGCCACTGTGATGATGCATAGAGAACCAGCCAATCACCGTGTTTGATGTTTTTGCGTTTCATTATCAGCTCAGGATATTTTTAGCCGCTTAGAATTTAGAGAGAGATTGTCTAAGATTTGACCTCATGTACGAAACAAGAGGAATCTGGTCAGTCTTTTTCACAATCATGATACATCAAAATCTGAAGAAGAGCCACATTTTAACACAGCAGGAGGGAGTTTATTGGAAGAGTGTTTGCTGTTGATTAAGGGGAGTCAGCTCAAATGGTAGAGCGCTCACTTAGCATGCGAGAGGTAGTGGGATTGATGCCCATGTTGTCCACAACACTTTTAACCCTTTCTTCTCTCCACTGTCTCAGGCTGTTTTCTTGTGATCAATACTGCACAATCATTCAGAGTAAGCTAAAGTGGGAAACCGCAGTGTAAAGCCTGATTTATGGTTCTGCGTTGAATCTATGCCGCAGGTATGTGCGTATGTTCATGTAGATATGGACCCTACACCGCCATACCCTACACCGTAGCCTAAATGTACAATGTCGCTGTGATTGGTCCGCTTGGCCGTGGCTAGGCAGCGTCACATTTCCTCCTACTCATGTCCGGGTTCTACTTCTCCGTGAACAAAATGAAATCAAGGAGAGGGTTAACTTTTCCTTCTACAGCTTTCCGACCATGGTCAGAAAGCACAGGGGAGACAATGTGTTTCCATCTCCACCGCCGAAGTTGGCACTCGTTCCGGAGCTAATCACCGTCACTCTCTCACTCGCTTTACCCCACTCTCCCCACTCACACACACATAACGGCTCTGCTATTCTCTTAAAGAGATACGCCAGAACAACGCAGTCCCTCCAGGAGAAGCAGTGGCAGCAAAAACTGTCCTGTCCTGTTAGTAGTGTCCTGTACACTGTCCTGTGACTCCCATGACTGTCCCGGGACAGTCAGACACTGTCCTCTACACTGTCCTGTGACTCCAAGACACTGTCCTGTGACTCCATGACTGTCCCGGGACAGTCAGACACTGTCCTGTCCACTGTCCTGTGACTCCAAGACACTGTCCTGTGACTCCATGACTGTCCCGGGACAGTCAGACACTGTCCTGTACACTGTCCTGGGACTCCAAGTCACTCTCCCGTGACTCCATGACTGTCCTGAGACAGTCAGACACTGTCCTGTACACTGTCCTGTGACTCCAAGACACTATCCTGTGACTCCATGACTGTCCCGGGACAGTCAGACACTGTCCTGTACACTGTCCTTCGACTCCAAGACACTGTCCTGTGACTCCTATGACTCTCTCGGGACAGTCAGACACTGTCCTGTACACTGTCCTGTGACTCCAAGACACTGTCCTGTGACTCCATGACTGTCCTGGGACAGTCAGACACTGTCCTGTACACTGTCCTGTGACTCCAAGACGCTGTCCTGTGACTCCTATGACTCTCTCGAGACAGTCAGACACTGTCCTGTACACTGTCCTGTGACTCCAAGACTGTCCCGGGACAGTCATACACTGTCCTGTACACTGTCCTTCGACTCCAAGACACTGTCCCGTGACTCCATGACTGTCCCGGGACAGTCATACACTGTCCTGTACACTTTCCCTCGACTCCAAGACACTGTCCTGTGACTCCATGACTGTCCCGGGACAGTCAGACACTGTGCTGTACACTGTCCTGTGACTCCAAGACACTGTCCTGTGACTCCATGACTGTCCCGGGACAGTCAGACACTGTCCTGTACACTGTCCTTCGACTCCAAGACACTGTCCTGTGACTCCATGACTGTCCCAGGACAGTCAGACACTGTCCTGTACACTGTCCTGTGACGCCAAGACGCTGTCCTGTGACTCCCATGACTGTCCCGGGACAGTCAGACACTGTCCTGTACACTGTCCTGTGACTCCAAGACGCTGTCCTGTGACTCCTATGACCCTCTCGGGACAGTCAGACACTGTTCTGTACACTGTCCTGTGACTCCAAGACTGTCCCGGGACAGTCATACACTGTCCTGTACACTGTCCTTCGACTCCAAGACACTGTCCCGTGACTCCATGACTGTCCCGGGACAGTCAGACACTGTGCTGTACACTGTCCTGTGACTCCAAGACACTGTCCTGTGACTCCATGACTGTCCCGGGACAGTCAGACACTGTCCTGTACACTGTCCTGTGACTCCAAGTCACTCTCCCGTGACTCCATGACTGTCCTGAGACAGTCAGACACTGTCCTGTACACTGTCCTTCGACTCCAAGACACTATCCTGTGACTCCATGACTGTCCCGGGACAGTCAGACACTGTCCTGTACACTGTCCTGTGACTCCAAGACGCTGTCCTGTGACTCCCATGACTGTCCCGGGACAGTCAGACACTGTCCTGTACACTGTCCTGTGACTCCAAGACACTGTCCTGTGACTCCATGACTGTCCCGGGACAGTCAGACACTGTCCTGTACACTGTCCTGTGACTCCAAGACGCTGTCCTGTGACTCCTATGACTCTCTCGGGACAGTCAGACACTGTCCTGTACACTGTCCTGTGACTCCAAGACTGTCCCGGGACAGTCATACACTGTCCTGTACACTGTCCTTCGACTCCAAGACACTGTCCCGTGACTCCATGACTGTCCCGGGACAGTCAGACACTGTCCTGTACACTGTCCTTGGACTCCAAGTCACTCTCCCGTGACTCCATGACTGTCCTGAGACAGTCAGACACTGTCCTGTACACTGTCCTTCGACTCCAAGACACTATCCTGTGACTCCATGACTGTCCCGGGACAGTCAGACACTGTCCTGTACACTGTCCTGTGACTCCAAGACGCTGTCCTGTGACTCCCATGACTGTCCCGGGACAGTCAGACACTGTCCTGTACACTGTCCTGTGACTCCAAGACACTGTCCTGTGACTCCATGACTGTCCCGGGACAGTCATACACTGTCCTGTACACTGTCCTTCGACTCCAAGACACTGTTCCGTGACTCCATGACTGTCCCGGGACAGTCATACACTGTCCTGTACACTTTCCCTCGACTCCAAGACACTGTCCTGTGACTCCATGACTGTCCCGGGACAGTCAGACACTGTCCTGTACACTGTCCTGTGACTCCAAGACGCTGTCCTGTGACTCCTATGACTCTCTTGGACAGTCAGACACTGTCCTGTACACTGTCCTGTGACTCCAAGACTGTCCCGGGACAGTCATACACTGTCCTGTACACTGTCCTTCGACTCCAAGACACTGTCCCGTGACTCCATGACTGTCCCGGGACAGTCATACACTGTCCTGTACACTTTCCCTCGACTCCACGACACTGTCCTGTGACTCCATGACTGTCCCAGGACAGTCAGACACTGTCCTGTACACTGTCCTGTGACTCCAAGACGCTGTCCTGTGACTCCCATGACTGTCCCGGGACAGTCATCCACTGTCCTGTACACTGTCCTTCGACTCCAAGACACTGTCCCGTGACTCCATGACTGTCCCGGGACAGTCAGACACTGTCCTGTGACTCCATGACTGTCCTGGGACAGTCAAACGTTGTCCTGTACTCTGTCCTGTGACTCAAAACACTGTCCTGTGACTCCATGACTGTCCCGGGACAGTCAGACACTGTCCTGTACACTGCCCTGTCACTCCAAGATACTGTCCTGTGACTCCCATGACTGTCCCGCGACATTCAGACACTGTCCTGTACACTGCCCTGTTACTCCCATGACTGTCCCGGGACATTCAGACACCGTCCTGTACACTGTCCTGTGACTCCAAGACACTCTCCTGTGACTCCATGACTGTCCCGGGACAGTCAGACACTGTCCTGTACACTGTCCTGTTACTCCAAGATGCTGTCCTGTGACTCCCATGACTGTCCCGGGACATTTAGACACTGTCCTGTACACTGTCCTGTGACTCCAAGACACTGTCCTGTGACTCCATGACTGTCCCGGGACAGTCAGACACTGTCCTGTACACTGTCCTTCGACTCCAAGACACTGTCCTGTGACTCCATGACTGTCCCGGGACATTCAGACACCGTCCTGTACACTGTCCTGTGACTCCAAGACACTCTCCTGTGACTCCATGACTGTCCTGGGACAGTCAGACACTGTCCTGTACACTGTCCTGTGACTTCAAGACACTGTCCTGTGACTCCATGACTGTCCCGGGACAGTCAGACACTGTCCTGTGACTCCATGACTGTCCTGGGACAGTCAAACATTGTCCTGTACTCTGTCCTGTGACTCAAAACACTGTCCTGTGACTCCATAACTGTCCTGGGACAGTCAGACACTGTCCTGTACACTGCCCTGTGACTCTAAGACACTGTTCTGTGACTCCCATGACTGTCCCGGGACATTCAGACACCGTCCTGTACACTGTCCTGTGACTCCAAGACTGTCCCGGGACAGTCATACACTGTCCTGTACACTGTCCTTCGACTCCAAGACACTGTCCTGTGACTCCATGACTGTCCCGGGACAGTCAGACACTGTCCTGTACACTGTTCTGTGACTTCAAGACATTGTCCTATGACTCCATGACTGTCCCGGGACAGTCAGACACTGTCCTGTACACTGTCCTGTGACTCCAAGATGCTGTCCTGTGACTCCCATGACTGTCCCGGGACAGTCAGACACTGTCCTGTACACTGTCCTTTGACTCCAAGACACTGTCCTGTGACTCCATGACTGTCCCGGGACAGTCAGACACTGTCCTGTACACTGTCCTGTGACTCCAAGACACTGTCCTGTGACTCCCATGACTGTCCCGGGACAGTCAGACACTGTCCTGTACACTGTCCTTTGACTCCAAGACACTGTCCTGTGACTCCATGACTGTCCCGGGACAGTCAGACACTGTCCTGTACACTGTCCTGTGACTCCAAGACACTGTGCTGTGACTCCATGACTGTCCCGGGACAGTCAGACACTGTCCTGTGACTCCCAGACACTGTCCTGTGAATCCATGACTGTCCCGTGTGTGTGTGTGTGTGTGTGTGTGTGTGTGTGTGTGTGAGAGAGAGAGAGAGAGAGAGAGAGAGAACATGTGCTTATGTACCATGCAAAGTTTTCCAGTTTAACTTCCCAAAGTGTTTTGTTCTTATTATGTTCATGTTTCTAAGGATTAAAATGTGTTCTCCAAAACTTTCCAGTTGTCTGTTTTATTTTGTTGTTATATTCTACATATCTCATGGATGGATAGGCCCACAGACGAATGTTATAGCCTATGACTTAAACAGACTTGGTAAGATGCCTAATTATTTTCAAATTTGCCTATTATAATCATCTAAAAAATTATTATTTATTCTTTAAAGTTGAGCTGGCACAAGGAATTTCATTACTTATAATTCCCTTTATGAGTACATGACAATAAACTACTTGCTCAGTGTCTGGGTGTCACAGGACAGTGTCTGACTGTCCCTGGACAGTCATGGAGTCACAGGACAGTGTCTTGGAGTCACAGGACAGTGTACAGAACAGTGTTTGACTGTCCTGGGACAGTCATGGAGTCACAGGACTGTGTCTGACTGTCTCGGGACAGTCATGGAGTCACTGGACAGTGTCTTAGAGTCACCGGACAGTGTACAGGACAGTGTCTGACTGTCTCGGGGCAGACATGGAGTCACAGGACAATGTCTTAGAGTCACCGGACAGTGTAAAAGACAGTGTGTTACTGTCCTGGGACACAGTCATCGAGTCACAGGACAGTGTCTTGGAGTCACAGGACAGTGTACAGGACAGTGTCTGAATGTCCCGGGACAGTCATGGAGTCACAGGACAGTGTCTGATTGTCCCGGGACAGTCATGGAGTCACAGGACAGTGTCTTGGAGACACAGGACAGTGCACAGGACAGTGTCTGACTGTCCCGGGAAAGTCATGGAGTCATAGGACAATGTCGTAGAGTCACCGTGACAGTGTACAGGACAGTGTCTGACTGTCCGGGGACAGTCATGGAGTCACAGGACAGTGTCTGACTGTCCCGGGGCAGTCATGGAGTCACAGGACAGTGTCTTGGAGACACAGGACAGTGCACAGGACAGTGTCTGAATGACCCGGGACAGTCATGGAGTGTGTGTGACTGTCCTGGGACACAGTCAGTGTGTGTGACTGTCCTGGGACACAGTCATGGAGTCACAGGACAGTGTCTTGGAGTCACAAGACAGTGTACAGGACAGTGTCTGAATGACCCGGGACAGTCATGGAGTCACAGGACAGTGTCTTGGAGTCACAGGACAGTGTACAGGACAGTGTCTGAATAACCCGGGACAGTCATGGAGTCACAGGACAGTGTCTTGGAGTCACCGGACAGTGTACAGGACAGTGTCTGACTGTCCGGGGACAGTCATGGAGTCACAGGACAGTGTCTGACTGTCCCGGGGCAGTCATGGAGTCACAGGACAGTGTCTTGGAGACACAGGACAGTGCACAGGACAGTGTCTGACTGTCCCGGGACAGTCATGGAGTCACAGGACAGTGTCTTGGAGACACAGGACAGTGCACAGGATAGTGTCTGACTGTCCCGGGACAGTCATGGAGTCACAGGACAGTGTACAGGACAGTGTCTTACTGTCCCGGGACAGTCATGGAGTCACAGGACAGTGTCTTGCTGCCACTGCTGCTGCACACCAGCGCACATGTCTAAATCCCTACAACGGCGTAGGCCACTCACATAGGCTCAGCGTAAAGCCTACGTACTACTATATACCAGCCTTAATCTATACAAATACAACATATTTTCTAAGATGATCATAGGTTTTATATGCAAAATGTGAATCTGAGTAAAAAGTAACTTTTGCTGTCAGATAAGTATAGAAAATTAACAATGTCAATATTATAGAAGTCTAGCAGAAAAGAAAAATACTCAATTGAAGTACAAGTTAATGTAGCTTTCGGTCACTGGAAAGGATGCATTTAGTTTCATACTGGAGTTCATTTATACATTTATTCATGCATTTATTAATTTATTTATTCATTTGTTTCAGCATTTATCTATTATTATTTATTTATGCATTTATTTATTACTTTATTGCTGTATTTATTTATAGGATGTCCCCCTGTTTGTTGTTGTGGTTAACATTTTAAATGTTGTGATCTGAATCTATGAGTTCATTGTTTGAATTCTCCAGCCAGAACACAGACTGATCTCAGAAGTGGAGAGAGGAAAGGGTTAAAAGAGTTGTGGAGAATGCGGGCATCGATCCCGCTACCTCTCGCATGCTAAGCGAGCGCTCTACCATTTGAGCTAATTCCCCTGTCTGCAGTCACTCCACTGAAAATCTCCTCTCTGACGCTCTCCTTCCTTTCTCCTCCCCCTCCATGCTCATGTGGCTGAAAAGAGATTCCTTGTTCTAAAAAACCTCTGCTGCTCTGGCTTCAGGTTCTGTTGTGAATCTTTGTCCATGTTCAGAGAAACTACAGAAACATCGCGTCTTTAAGAGCCTCTGACCCCTCCTGTGGGTCCCCCTCCGTGAGGGACTGGGTTTTCCGAGTTTTAATTCACTCCCATTGGACAGAGGATGACCTGTCACTCTGCAGATGTGCTCTCTCATTGGCTGAGAGAAAGATTTCCTGTGTTGATTCAAAGCGAGGGGAGAGAGGAAGGGAAGTTTGTAACGGAGAGAAGAACAGAGAGATGAAGTAAATGTGTTTTGGAACTGAGAGGAGGAGGTGTGATGTTGTTAGAACTGATAGAGTTAGAGAAATGGAGGAGGGGGAGGAGGAAGGACATGATGTTGCCCAGCAGCCGTTTGGTGGTCTCTGGGGACGAGACTGTTAGACTGAACTGATTGTGTGAGTACACAAATACCTCTCTGTGTCTGTATTTTGTTCACACTGGTAAAGTGACCAAACAAAGTATCATGAAGTACTCAAAGACCTCAGATTAAATCCACTTGTTTTGTCTGAGTGTGCTGTTGATGGACACTGTCCGGAGATAATCCCCGTCACTCTCTAACTCACTTTACCCCACTCTCCCCACGCACACACGCATACCGGCTCTGCTATTCTCTTAAAGAGATACCATAGAAGGACCAGACACACCAGCGCACAAGTATAAATCCCTACAACGGCGTAGGCCACTCACATAGGGTCTGCGTAAAGCCTACATACTACTATATACCAGCCTTAATCTATACAAATTAGGGCTGTCAAACGATTCATTTTTTTAAAATCGTGATTAATCGCTGAATTTCTGTAGTTAATTGCGATTTATCACATGATTAAAATTCTATTATTTTGCATTTCAGAACAGTTTTTAAGTACATATTAACAATCGAAAACAATTTTTACCAGTGTATCTTGATTGGGAATCAAATGAATGCAAAGAAAGTTACTTCATGAACTTGATTTTAAGATTTGTAATTATTTATTTACTGTAAACAAAAGAAAAATGTGTGAATCTGTCATTATTGCACAATTCCTCCAAGTACCTAACTAAAAAAATCAATAGAGTCAATATAGTGTTTAGTAACTCCTAAATAATGTTGATTACTTACTGACGTCCAGTGATCACCGATTAATGAGCAGCTCATTTCTGCACAAGTCCGTGTTAACACAGCCCATCTCCACTCTTACCCGGCGACAGAGAAACAGGCTGGATAGTCCGGTACACTGTTGTTTCCACAACAACAAAAACACAGCACTCTGAACTCGCGTTGGGAGTTTTGTTGAAGTTGGATGTAGTCCAGGTTTTGTCTAATGAGCGGACACTTGCAAGCAGGATTGATGGAACAGGTGGCCGGCTAGCGTTAGCTTTCCACCTAGCATCACTGTGTCCACGTTCGGACATTTACTGGCTAACGTTCTATCAAAATATCTGTTCAAATACAAATAAAAATGATCTATTAATGTTTTTAATTTAATTTAATGGTGTAAAACTAAAGTGTAACTTCTTACCTTTCTAACTGTTTACTTTAGCTTTTACTTTACAAGAGCCGGCTAAAGTACGCTATCACCGGTGAATTAGCCGTACGCTACCCTTGGCCATAACCGGACACCCCTATATCTCCTCACTATAAACACTGGCCGTTGCTTGTTTTTTCGGGGTTATTAAGTCCCATCAATGCTGTCAAAACTACCGGATCGTACTTCCGTCCTTCATAATAAAATGAAATGCTTCAACAACTCTGAACTATGCAATAAAAGCTCCTGGATTTCCAGTACAGTAAAAATTGAAATTTTTAGAGGAAAAGATGCCTGAGCGGTCGTACTTCTTTTCCTCATCAGAGTAACTTTCATATACTAATTAGACATCTAAATGTCCACGTACATATAGGAAAATTCATACGTAGATTGTTAGATGGGTATAGATAAATTCTGCTAACATTTTTGGTGATGATCGGAAACGTAAAGTACCGCAAAAAGACCGGAAAGTGCGTCGGGTCGGAAGTGTCCGAATATGGCCAATAGCAGCGAGTGGTGTCCGAACGTGGACACAGTGACGCTAGCTAGGTTATACTCCAGCCCCCGTTCGCGTTTCACCGCTGAGGATGTCCCCCCGTGATCGCCCGCTACGGCCGCTGCAGCTGCTTGCTCCGGCCGCCGCAGCTGCTGCTGCTCGCGCCGTCCACCGCTGCTGCCCGCTCCGGCCACCGCTGCTGCCCGCTGGTCAAACTAACCTGTACTGAACATTCATCTCTCCCCCGCCCCCCGAGGGCCGGTGGTCTAGCATCACGTTAACTGTACTACTATGCGTAGCTCCGTAGGTGGTAGCTCAAGCTTGACGTGCTTCGGTGATATTTTAATTTGGCTTTACACAATGTGCATATGGCTTTCGACTTGTCTACGAACCGTCCGGGAGTTTTGGAAAATAAAAAGCGCCATTCAGGATTTCATTGCTGCTGTCTTTCTCCATCATGCTTGCAGCCTGCAGCAGCAGGATGTGTTACGAGGAAGTGGCAGCTTGATGATAAGTAATGGTGCTGCAAAGGGTCAAAATAGTAACCTGTTAGGCACGACGCAAAGCCGAGTGAAGTGTAAAATAAATTAAAAATGCCGACATGCGATTAATGCGATTAAAAAAAAATAATCGCATCGCGTCGGCCCTTAATCGCATCGCAATTAACGCGTTAACGCTGACAGCCCTAATACAAATACATCATATTTTATAAGATGATCATAGGTTTTATATGTAAAATGTGAATCTGAGTAGAAAGTAACTCCTGCTGTCAGATAAATATAGAAAAGTAAAAGTTTCAATATTATAGAAGTCTAGCAGAAAAGAAAAATACTCAAGTGAAGTACAAGTTAATGTAGCTTTCCATCAATGGAAAGGATTTATTAATTTGTTTCAGCATTTATCTATTATTTTATTTATTTATGCATTTATTTATTCATTAATTCCTGTATTTATTTATAGGATGCTTCTTGTTTGTTGTTGTGGTTAACATTTTAAATGTTGTGATATGAATCTATGAGTTCATTGTTTGAATTCTCCAGCCAGAACACAGACTGATCTCTGAAGTGGAGAGAGGAAAGGGTTAAAAGGGTTGTGGAGAATGCGGGCATCGATCCCGCTACCTCTCGCATGCTAAGCGAGCGCTCTACCATTTGAGCTAATTCCCCTGTCTGCAGTCACTCCACTGAAAATCTCCTCTCTGACCCTCTCCTTCCTTTCTCCTCCCCCTCCATGCTCATGTGGCTGAAAAGAGATTCCTTGTTCTAAAAAATCTCTGCTGCTCTGGCTTCAGGTTCTGTTGTCAATCTATGTCCATGTTCAGATAAACTACAGAAACAACAGGTTGTTGCCTCTGTAAGAGCCTCTGATCCCTCCTCTGGGATCCCCCCCCTCTGAGGGGCTGGGTCTTCCCAGTTTTAATTCACTCCCATTGGACAGAGGATGACCTGTCACTCTGCAGCTCTCATTGGCTGGGAGAAAGATTTCCTGTTGTTTCAAAGCGAGGGGAGAGAGGAAGAGAGGAAGGGAAGTTTGTAACGGAGAGAAGAACAGAGCGATGAAGAAGTAAATGTGTTTTGGAACTGAGAGGAGGAGGTGAGATGTTGTTGTTTACTGTGAACTGATAGAGTTAGAGAAATGGAGGAGGGGGAGGAGGAAGGACATGATGTTGCCCAGCAGCCATGTGTGGTCTCTGGGGACGAGACTGTTAGACTGAACTGATTGTGTGAGTACACAAATACCTCTCTGTGTCTGTATTTTGTTCACACTGGTAAAGTGACCAAACAAAGTATCATGAAGTACTCAAAGACCTCAGATTAAATCCACTTGTTTTTCTGAGTGTGCTGTTGATGGACACTGTTGTCCCACAGTGCCATGCAAAGGAAATAGAGGAGCTTCTCCCTGCTGGAGACATGAAAACGAATTGTGAATGTTGGTGAAACAGATCCAGGAAGATCTTAAAAAGTGTGTAAATAATGTAGATAGAACATAATGTACTGTATTAGTAGGTAGTGTGGAGCTGAGACACATCCTGTGTCTCTGTGTGGACTTTTTAACCATGTTAGCACCATCTGTCTGTGACTACATTTACATTATGTTTTGGTTTAAAAATCTTATGTTTATGCCTCATGTCGGCACTACTCTGAGTAGGGTTGCACGATATTTTGTTTCATCGTCTACATCGCGATGTGCGCATGCGTGATAGTCACATCGCAAGACGTTGCGATGTTGACGCTACAACTTCTTTGCTGCTTGATAAAAAAGTAAACTTTCACTGTTCTCCTTTTCCATGATTGTTACCGGCCGACCCTTCCCCTTTAAGACAGCTGGTCATGTGATGTAACGTTAGTCCGACGGGGGGGGGTTGTTATGGGAAGTGAGGCTCTCCCGTGTGTAGAAAAGTACCGTAAGCAGCAGCTGCTGCTGACACAGTGATGCACATGCTTTTCCATGGGTAGTGAAGCTGCAGTAGTCAGTGTTTTATGTTCACTGCAAATACAAACTAAATCACCTGATTAATGCAACGTAATCACGACATATCCCGGCCATTTTTCACCGCAGAAAGCTGCTACCAGCCAGGCTAAAGCTAACATAGTTAGCCTAAAGAAACAAGGCGTCTGTCCCAACTAACGTTATGGTTCGGAGCTGCGACGCTGGAAACGTAACACTAATCTACAACAGCAGTCTGTTTCTGATATAACGTAATTTACACTGATTTAAGTGCTCTTGGATACACAGTTTGTTGCAAGAGTGTGACATGCAGGCTCTGCATGCACAGCAAACCAACAATCATGATCAATTTTAATCAATTTATCAAACAACCAAAGCAGGCCCCGCTAGTCGACCACAACCTGAAATTTAGAGGAAGCAACATGCATGCATTATTAATATCATTCACTTTAGCCTGGATTGATAGTATATGAATACAATGGTGTCATGTCAGTCAACCAGTGTATTTCTTCCTAATTTCCCTCTCCAAAATCACTTCAGAAGAGTAGTCACAGTGCTTACTTGCTTTGGTTTTTGTAAAGCATTAAAGTTCAACAAAGACTGGTTCACATAAGAAAATTTCCTTTTTCATTTTTATTTTCTTTGTAGATGCACTCTCCTACAAAATCACCCCAGTAGTTGAAAATGATTTAGTATTTCTAAATAGGGCTATTTATGTCCTCTTGTAAAATTAGTCTTTTTTTCATATCGCAATATATATCGCAGGGGAAAAAAATATCGCAATGTAAGTTTTTTCCAATATCGTGCAGGCCTAACTCTGAGCCCCCAAAAAGGAGACATTTGGAAAGACTGCTGCCCCGTACATAGTTTCAGTAACAGTTCCACCTTATTGTTGGTCCAAGCAAATAAATCCCTGGTCTTACTTTTCGCCATTTAAATTCTTTTAAAGGGGTGATAGAATGATTATATAGGGCAGGGGTGGCAAACCTGTGGCTCTTGAGCCGTATGCGGCTCTTTGCCTGCTCCTTTGAGGCTCTTACTGTGTGGGTGGGGGCTGTGTTATTGGTGGATTTATTTTTTTATTTTTTTTTTAACTTTTTGAAACATTTCAGATAAGTACAAAAAAAAATAATGCAGCAGAGTTTTGAGGACAAATTCTGCAACCCGAGGAAAAAAAAGCTGCCACAGATCACTTTCCTCATTAACCCTTTCACTGCTGAATCAGATTGTTTGAAAGCCCCTCTAGTGACAAACGAGTGAAAGAGTCGCTTCGAGTGGCACAACCGAGTTCTAGCAAGACCTGAAAAGGATTGTGGATAACAAAGACTTGTCAGATTATGAATTATGAAAACTGCTATATATTATGACTGTCATCAGACCTGGAAGTCACTGTTGCTGTTGTAGTGTGGACGTGCATGTGTTGTGTGGCTTTTTGCTATGGTGCAGGTTTTTTTGTGGCTCTTTATGCTGAACTGGTTGGCCACCTCTGATATAGGGTATTTCACACTGTTCCTTAAGGTCTCCTAATAGGGTATGTAACATTGGTTGGGCTGAATATTGCCTGAATGCTATTTTATTAGGCCCTTAACTACCCTGTGAATATGGCTCTATTTGGAACAAGAGCTTTTCTTCCAAATATGGTATGCTCATGAATATTTAGATGAGCTGCACGCTGATTGGTTTGAGCGAACCCCATAGAAACACATTGGAGACGAGACAGCAGGTCTCATATTTCAGACACTGCAAAGTTATACGTTGTTTGCCGGGTTATTTCGTTATTAAATTCACTTCTGAGACTTTTTTAATGCGAGAAATCAACTATATAAAGCTCAAATATTGGCCGTTTTACGAAAATTGATGGCTAATTGCAAATTTGGTAAGATGTGTCGGACTTTAGGAGCTCCACACAGTCTGACGAGAAAACGGCAACCTCACCCAGTGAAAGTCACCGTTTCTCGGCTACTGGACTACCGGGGCTCCGTGGAGCTCCGTGAAGCTGGCTGGCTGCCAGCTGCCGGGAAATAACTAGAGTATATTTAGTTTGCATTTCGTCACGCCACTTATATAACATCTACCCCAAGGTCTTATAAAGCTAACTATGGTGTTTGATTTCAATTTAATGCATTTTTGTGAACATTAGGGATTTCGTTAGCTGCTACTGTCCCTTCAATCCTAGCTATGTGTACAGATCGCGGCTAGCTAGTGAGCTTCACTTTCGGCATAATTAAAGTCTATTTACAGTTTGAATTTCGTCACGGCACTTATAGAACATATACCCCAATGTCTTATAAAGCTAACTATGGTGTCCGATTTCAATTTAATGCATTTTTGTGAACATTAGGGATTAGCTGCTACTGTCCCTTCAATCCTATGGGTAAAGATCGCGGCTAGCTGCAGGCCCTGGAGCTCCATCAGGGCCTCGGCATTTTGTAGTCCAGTAACCCAGAACCGGTGACTTTGCGCGGGTATGGAGTGCCACGGGCTTCCCTTCGTGATGGAAATCCAGCTAGCTCACAGCGAGTCTATGAAGTAGGACACGCCGGGCGGCGAGGCAGCACCGGCCGCTGTCACATAGCCTGCTGAGCTCCTGCTGAACTGCGACACACAGTCCGACAAAAATAAATCAACATAGTTGATTTCTCGCATAAAAAAGTCTCAGAAGTGAATTTAATAATTAAATAGCGGACCTCTGGAGATCTGCATGACCTAGCTAGATTCAGAAGACTAAGCTGATTGTGTAGTCTATGCAAATATTGGGGCGTGACAAAGAGTAGGTTTTGGGATCCTGACGTCAGCATCCAGCTTTGTTGAGATTCGCCCATTTTCAGCGGCAGTTTCAAAATGTGAGATTTGCAGAGGATAGGGGTATCAATGGGATTTTGAGCTTCTATGTATGTCCTATTTACCCACCGAACTGTCGTTATTCAACTATGACAAGGTAAAATCGGTTTTGCATTCTATCACCCCTTTAATGTGTTCAATGCTTTGGTGTATGACCAAGCGGCTACTTCTGGCCCTGAAACGTGAAGCCAATGCAGAAGTGCCCTAAACTTGCATTCTTTCTAATGGCCAGCAGGGGACGATGGGAAATGAAGTTTAAGCTAATTACATGTGTCTGATCCAGAGCAGGTGAGCAGAGTGTGAACGAGCGGGAAGGGCAAGGATGGAAGGGAGGATTTTGGATGGAGCCCAGAGCGGGTGTATTTAAAAATTTGGAGCGTCGCCTTATCTTCGTCTTATCTTCCTTAGCTTTAGTACCGCTCACACCATGAGTTTGAAGCATGCCCAAGCCTGACTCAGCCAAAATGCATCTGTGTACTGTGCACGGCACACACAAAAATTAGCTGTTAAGGCAAGCTCAACAATGGAGAGAAGTCTTGGATGCCAGGCTAGGTTTTAGCTAAAATTAAAATAAAACACAACACCGCTTTTTTCTTTTTTGGAGGGAGTGGTGAGCAATTTGAGTGAAGTGGGGTGAAATCTGAGTTGAGTGCGCAGCGATATTGTTCTTACTTGAAAGGGATTTTGAAAACGATACCACACTGATAGTGGAAGCGGAGAAGAATGCTGTGTGAAATGCAACGCTACCAAGCCACGGCCACGCAGACCAATCACAGTTGTAGCAGTCTCCATTGCCGCGACGTGTAGTTACATTTTTTGAGAGCCACACGTCAGGCTAAGGCGTAGGGTCCGGCGTAGGGTCCGGCGTAGGGTCCGGCGTAGGGTCTGTAACTCCACGTACCTACGTACGTACTAGGGGTGGAACGGTACATGTATTCGTATTGAACCAAAACGGTACGGGTATCTCGGTTCGGTACATGAATTCACACGGAGAATACACGGTATAAAAATAAATAAAATTTGCATGCAAATTAATTAATGTAATGTGGAACTACTGTTACATACGCGTTTCTTAGGGATACCTAATCTGTAGCCCCGCCTTAGCTCTGAAGCTCCCAAGCTCCGCCTACATGTCGAGTCGGTCCAGTGAGTCCACACCAGAGCCATGTCTTTCTCTATCACTCTGGTCCACACGAAGCAAACTAGTCCCTTCCATATACAACCAAATACGGATGTACTGTAGCTGTATCCCTTCTTGCCTCGACCACAAATGTTTTCCAGGCCCATTTGCTTCACTGTTTGCTCCGCTGTTAGCTCCGCTTTTAGCTCCACCATTAGCTGTTAGCTCCGCCGTTTGCTTCGCTGTTAGCATGTGAAGCGAACGCCACAATTCGCCAACTGCTCTGTGTAACCGAAGCTGCTCTTTTAACACCCCTGCTCTGTGCATTCACATATGAGAGCAGCGCTTGTCTCCCATATCACACTACTAGCTGATTGTCTTATTTTGTTTACAAGTTCCAGATGGAGTCTGGAGATGATGTGGGGTAGCCTATTTATTGTTTACTGTTTACATCTTACTTTATACGCTTCAGGCTGTTGCAGCTAGCTCAGGGGAGAGACTGGATGACACTAGGTGGTACAGCCTGAGACATGCACAATAAAAAAAATTGCCTTCTGCATTTTTGTTATGCTTTTCCCTCCATTGTACCGAACCGTGATGTTTGAACCGAGGTATGAACCGAACCGTGAGTTCAGTATACCGTTCCACCCCTAGTACGTACCCACTGCGTCGATTTAACGCAGAAGCATAAGCATAAGCATAAATTGGCCTTTAGACTACTGAAGCACATGTAAAGAGAGTGGTGAGGGAGAGGTGAGGGGGAGGGGGAGTGAACTTTGGACTGGAGACAGAAGGCAGAAGTAGGTCAGAGGCTTATTTTTGGTGCTTTGCTTGTATGACAGGGGAATCAGCTCAAATGGTAGAGCGCTAGCTTAGTGTGCGAGAGGTAGTGCGATCGATGTCCGCGTTCTCCCCAACAGTTTCAATATTATAGAAGTCTAGCAGAAAAGAAAAATACTCAAGTGAAGTACAAGGTAATGTAGCTTTCCATCAATGGAAAGGATGCATTTAGTTTTATACTGGAGTTCATTCATACATTTATTTATTTACTTTCATTTGTTTCAGCATTTATCTATTATTTTATTTATTCATTTATGCATTTATTTATTCATTAATTCCTGTATTTATTTATAGGATGCTTCCTGTTTGTTGTTGTGGTTAACATTTTAAATGTTGTGATCTGAATCTATGAGTTCATTGTTTGAATTCTCCAGCCAGAACACAGACTGATCTCAGAAGTGGAGAGAGGAAAGGGTTAAAAGGGTTGTGGAGAATGCGGGCATCGATCCCGCTACCTCTCGCATGCTAAGCGAGCGCTCTACCATTTGAGCTAATTCCCCTGTCTGCAGTCACTCCACTGAAAGTCTCCCCTCTGACCCTCTCCTTCCTTTCTCCTCCCCCTCCATGCTCATGTGGCTGAAAAGAGATTCCTGCTTCTAAAAGAACCTCTGAGAGGAGGGAGACAGGGGAGGGTGTTGAGCTTCCTGGCAGCCTGGGGAATTAAGCTTTTTGCCAGTCTGGTGGAACAGGCTTGGATGATCCGGTACCTCCTCCCAGATGGCAGAAGGCTGAAGAGGCTGTGTGACGGGTGGCTGGTCACCCACAATGCTTAGTTTGGTAGATGTCCAGGAGTGAGGGGAGTGGGACACCATGATGATCCGCCCAGCAACCTTCACTATGCGCTGCAGCTCCCGTACCACACAGTGATACAGCTGGACAGGATGCTCTCAATGGTTCCCTGTAGAAGGAACACATGATGGGTGGGGGGGGGGGGGGCCTCTCGCTCTCTTCAGTTTGTGGAGGAAGTAAAGGCGCTGCTGGGACTTCTTGGCCAGTGATGCAGTGTTTGTTGTCCAGGAGAGGTCCTCACTGATGTGCACCCCCAGGAATTTGGTGTTGCTCACTCTCTCCACAGCAGCACCGTTGATGGTCAGTGGGGGTTTCGGGGTGTGACCTCTCCAGAAATCAATAACCACTTCCTTGGTCTTGTCAACGTTCAGGAAGAGGTCATTACCGCTGCACCACACTAGTCCTATCCTCGGTGGATCTGTTACCTCGGTATGCAAACTAGTCCAGGGGTGTCCAGTGTGGAGGGGGAGAGTGGATTTTATGTGAGCCATGACTAGCCTTGGTTCCAACCAATCGCAATTTCTTAAAGCACTTCATGATGTTGGGGGTCAGTGCAATGGGGCGATTGTCATTGAAAGTGGATGGAGAGGGCTTCTTTGGAACAGGTATGATGGTGGTGGCTTTGAACAGCCTGACTCAGAGAAGCATTGAAGATGTCGGCGAAGACATCTTTGAGCTCCTCTGCACAGTCCTTCAGCACACGACCAGGGATGTTGTCTGGACCTGCAGCCTTGCGGGTGTTGATCTTGGGGAGGGTTCTCGTCACGCTGGCTGCAGTCAGGCACAGATCCCAGTTGTGGGGAGGAGGGTGGTTTTCTGTGGGGGGGCATGCTGTTGTGTGCTTCAAACCTGGCAAAGAAGCTGTTGAGGTCGTTCAGCAGAGAGGTGTTGCTGTCACAGGTCTGTTACGAGGGTTTGTAGTCCGTGGTGGGTCTGGAGACCACGCCACAGGCTCCGTGCGTCTCTTTAAAATGTCCGGTTATTTTTTTGGTGAACTTGGCTTTCCTGATGCCACGAGACAGGTTGGCTCTTGCTGTTCTCAGGCCAGCTGCGTCCCCAACTCTGAAGGTGGCGTTCCTGGCCCTCAATAGCCCGTGGACTCTACGTCCACTAAAAGTCCCGTATTTGCCACTGAAAGACTCAGATTATTATATCTCTGACAACTTTATGGAAAGGACCCTACAAAGAAATGGTGGCTGGTTGTTATGGGAAGTGAGGCTCTCCCGTGTGTATAAAAGTACCGTAAGCGGCAGCTGCCGCTGACACAGTGATGTGTCAGTGACATGCTTTTCCGTGGGTAGTGAAGCTACAGTAGTCAGTGTTTTATGTTCACTGCAAAGACAAACTAAATCACCTGATTAATGCAACATAATCACGACATATCCCGGCCATTTTTCACCGCAGAAAGCTAGTACCAGCCAGGCTAAAGCTAACATAGTTAGCCTAAAGAAACAAGGCGTCTGTCCCAACTAACGTTATGGTTCGGAGCTGCGACGCTAGAAACGTAACACTAATCTACAACAGCAGTCCGTTTCTGATATAACGTAATTTACGTGATTTAAGTGCTCTTGGATACACAGTTTGTCGCAAGAGTGTGACATGCAGGCTCTGCATGCACAGCAAACCAACAATCATGATCAATTTTAATCAATTTATCAAACAACCAAAGCAGGCCCTGCTAGTCAACCACAACCTGAAATTTAGAGGAAGCAACATGCATGCATTATTAATATCATTCACTTTAGCCTGGTTTGATATTATATGAATACAATGGTATCATGTCAACCAGTGTATTTCTTCCTAATTTCCCTCTCCAAAATCACTTCAGAAGAGTAGTCACAGCGCTTACTTGCTTTGATTTTTGTAAAGCATTAAAGTTCAACAAAGACTGGTTCACATAAGAAAATTTGCTTTTTCATTTTTATTTTCTTTGTAGATGCACTCTCCTACAAAATCACCCAGTAGTTGAGAATGATTTAGTATTTCTAAATAGGGCTATTTATGTCCTCTTGTAAAAATGTGTCTTTTTTTCATATCGCAATATATATTGCAGGGAAAAAAAATATCGCAATGTAAGTTTTTTCCAATATCGTGCAGGCCTAGGGGACATGTTGCCGTAAGACAGAGGAGTGAGTTGGAAAGAGGAGTGCCAGGAAGAGTTTGTTGTGTTGGAGTACAGAAAGCGTACTCCAACAGTACGCTTTCTGTCAGTGACTCCACCTGCAGGTGGATCACTGACTTCCTGTCTGACAGGAAGTAGCATGTGAAGCTGGGGAAACACGTCTCCGACTCACAGACCATCAGCACCGGATCCCCCCAGGGCTGCGTTCTTTCTCCTCTGCTCTTCTCCCTGTACACCAACAGCTGCACCTCCAGTCACCAGTCCGTCAAGCTTCTGAAGTTTGCGGACGACACCTCCCTCATCGGACTCATCTCTGATGGAGACGAGTCCGCCTACAGGTGGGAGGCTGACCACCTGGTGACCTGGTGCAAGCAAAACAATCTAGAGCTCAACGCTCTAAAGACAGTGGAGATGGTTGTGGACTTCAGAAAGAACCCAGCCCCACCTGCCCCCATCACCCTCTGTGGCTCCACAATTGACACTGTGGAGTCTTTCCGCTTCCTGGGAACTACCATCTCCCAGGACTTCAAGTGGGAGCTGAACATCAGCTCCCTCGTCAAGAAAGCACAACAGAGGATGTACTTCCTGCGGCAGCTGAAGAAATTCAACCTGCCAAAGACAATGATGGTGCACTTTTACACAGCCATCATTGAGTCCATCCTCACATCCTCCATCACCATCTGGTACGCTGCTGCCACTGCCAAGGACAAGGGCAGGCTGCAGCGTGTCATTCGGTCAGCTGAGAAGGTGATTGGCTGCAATCTGCCGCCGCTCCAGGACCTATACGCCACCAGGACTCTGAAGCGTGCTGGAAAGATTGTGGCTGACCCCTCCCACCCCGGACACAAGCTCTTTGAGCCACTCCCCTCTGGCAGGAGGATGAGGTCCATTAGGACCAAAACCTCACGCCACATAAACAGTTTTTTCCCCTCCGCCACTAGCCTTCTAAACAAGGCTCGGAATCCATCCTGACTCTCTCCACACCCCACCTCTGGCTCCTCATGCCACTGTACCTACTCTGCTGTAGCGTCCCTTTTCACTACTGTTTAACTTATTTTACTATTTATTTAAATTTATTTTATCGTTATTAATACGTACTGTGTGTATATGTTTATACTTATATTGTTTATATCTTTTTATCCTTCTTATATTTGTATGTGTGACATGCTCCAACAACACCATGACAAATTCCTCGTATATGTGCAACGTACTTGGCAATAAAGCCCTTTCTGATTCTGATTTCTGATTCTGATTAGTGTTATCTAACCATTTTTACATGTCATGGCTGCATATTTAGATGATTTCAACAATGTGGATAAGTCCAGTCTCCAGTGCAAGATTTAAGAACAAGACTCTGATAAGACACTTGCCAAAGAAAACCAGCCAGTTTTGTAGCTGTTCGCTGTTGTTGTCTTCATTAGTCACATATTAGGCCTTTTTACACCTGAAGGTCTGAACCAAGGTTCATGTTTTTGTTACATTGAATACATGTGATCTGGTTAGTTTTGGTTTCACACTGCAGTTATGTAAGCGCAGTAAAGAACTGTACATTACATAACTACGTCCTGTCATCACATTAGAGCTTAGATCGGCCCAAAAAATCAAGCCCGAACCTGCCCGAGCCCGAGCACGTTGCGTCCGAGCCCGGCACGACACATTTTGATTATGGCATAGCTTTCTCCCCACCCAAATAGGATAATAAGGTAATGGATAAAAAAAAAAAAAAAAAAAAAAAATTGCTTGATCAAGGGTCCGGCCCGGCCCGAGGATGTGGCGGAAAATAACGGCCCGAGCCCGACCCGAGGTCCGGTCTGGCTCGGGTCGGGCACGGGCTCGGGCCGAGAATCTAAACTCTACATCACATACGTGAGCCGCGTTTCCCTTTACTTGTGATTGATTGGTTTGTCGACGGGCTTCCTCTCCTATCCTCACCTATGATCCTCTCTCTGGTGTCGGAGTTTTTCCAAATGACTGCTGCTCTCCCCGTGCTACTGTGGCTCTTTTTGTTTTATTGCGTTTTTGAGAAGCAAGACACAGGAACTTTACCTGGGTTTTGAGGAGCTGCAGCATTTACTCAGAGACAAACTGAAACCTATACCGTACATTAGGGATTTTTTAGTGCTGATACCGATTTTTTTTTTTTTTCATCAGCCTTAGCCGATGATCGATACGGGCTGCCGATTTTCTTGAGTCGATATTTGGAGCCGATACTGCTTTTGCTCCCTCAATTTACATCATAAAAATGTAAACCCTGCCACACTGGATTTGTTTTCGGAATCTGCTCTCTGTCATTTCTTTCAAAAATAATAAACAAAAACACAGATCAGAGTCACTTCTGCAATCATCTTACATTCATATCACCCAAATTATGTGTGCAATGTGCATCATATGGATGGGTGCACTGCATGTGGTTAACTGTGCAAGGGTAAAAGGCTTAACACAGTCTTGATGATGCATTACTTGCTGACATAAGACGAAGAAAATGTCCTTTGTCAATAATTGTATTATTTATTTATTTATTTTATTATAAATTTAAATAATTTAAGAAAACAATAATCCTGAAAAGTAGCCATTGAAATAAAGTGCTTGATTTGTAATTTAAGACTGCCAGCACTCTGCTAGTGGGGGTGGGGCAGTGCATGGTCTGCACGTGAACTGCAGCGTCTCCAGCAACACAGAGCCTGTGGACGCCTGTCTGTAAATAATGCCGGGAAAAAACTATTGGCGAACGCAGCAGCCGCGTATGGGCCAATGCCGATACATGTAAAAACGCAAATATCGTCCCGATATATCGGCCGGCCGATAAAATCGGTCTATCGCTACTGTACATTTACTAACACTGAACAAGTAAACTGCCAATTTATTCGCTGCTGTGATAAACGGCAGCTGTCTGCTCTGAGCGCATTCACCGTCTCTCTCATGTAAACGGTAAGCACTGAGCTATTCCTTTAAGGAGCTTCCCCAGTCTTATAACACAACGATAAGCTGTCAGAACTTCCTGTATTTGGTCTGAAATATAGGACCATCCAAAAAATGCTTTCACACTAGAAACAAACCAGACCACAGTCCAGTTTGCTCCGGACCGAGACCACCTCTTTTCGTCGGACACAATTTTGGCTGTTGGTCCGGACTATGGTCCAGGAGAGGTTTCACACCTGTAATTTTGGTTTGGATCAAACGGAAAAGTCTGAAAGTCCAGACCAAACAAGGTAGGTATGAAAGCCCACTTAGACACTAAGACATATAACATCTAACCTTTGCATTAGAGGGGAAGGTATCAAAAGTGTTTACCTCTCGCATGCTAAGCAAGCGCTCTACCATTTGAGCTAATTCCCCTGATGTTCTAAGGATCCTTTGCTCTGTCTACCATGTGGGTTTAATTACTAAAATAAAGATCTGTGGTAGAAGTATGCAGATTTTACAAGGCATATTCCCCATTACAAGTAAAAGTCTTACACCCAAAATTCAACCAACATGAGTCTGACATTAAGTCAGAAATGCTTCAGATCAGATCAATCAGATGGTGGAAAGCTTCAGAACCCCCCCCCCCCCCCACAGACTGAGGAGGTGTAAAATCAGTGGAGTGACCCTTTAGGAAACCCATATTATTATATTATAATAAAAGTAAGCTATGTGAGAGCAGTGTCCGGTGAACCTTCTCTAATTGGCTGAGGTCTCTCTTTCTCAGGCCCATGTGACCGCCCGGCTGTCCAGTTGGAGACAGCTGTTGGACAGGATGAACGGGAAGCAGAGCGAACTAGAGGGTCGCCTCGACGACATGCTGTCACGCATTGCCATGGAGACTCAGGAGATCAAAGAGCTGGAGCAACAGCTCACCGACGGTAGACCAATTCAATTTCAATTTCAATTCAGTGTCAGATCATAACAATATCATTATCTCAGGCCACTTTACAGATAAATTAGGTCTAGTCCACACTATAACAGTATATAACAATTTACAGACACCCAACGATTCCAAATGCAAATGCGAAAGTGACGAGAAAAACTTGATATCACAGAGGCCTTTGATTGGCTGTCAGTTAGGCAAAGTTATAAAAACATAACTCCTCCTCGTCTCCTCTCTTTGTGTTCTCTCCTCTCTTCATGTTTTCTCTTACCACCCCCCTTCTCCTCTCGTCTCATTTCCTCTTTTCCCTTTATTGTTTCCTCCTCTCTCCTTGTTTCCGCTCCTCCTTATTCTCTCATCTCTAGTTTCCTCTCCTTGTCTCCTCCTCTCATCTCTTGTTTTCTCTCCTCTCCTTGTTTCCTAATCTCCTCTCGTTTCCTCCCGTCATTGTTTCCTCTCCTCATTCTCCTCTCCTCTTTTGTTTCATCTCCTTCTCTCCTTGTTTTCTTTTCTTCTCTCTTGTTTCCTCTCCTTGTTTCCTTTCCTCCTTCTCCTCTCCTCTCTTTGTTTCGTCACCTCTTGCCTTGTTTCCTTTTCTCCTCTCTTGTTTCCTCTCATGGTTTCTTCTTCTCTTCCTCCAGGTCAGATTTTGGCTAATGAAGCTCTTCAGAGGGATTTGGAGGGAATCATCTCTGGACTTCAGGAGTATCTGAGAGGACTCAGAAAGCAGGTAGAGTCTAATAAAAGTCCATGCTTAAAGTCTACGAGCACTGTGACACAAAAGACGTGAGCAGACAAATCATTATCTGCTGCTGAGACAGCCCTATTGCATAAAGTTTTCCCTGACCGGGAATCGAACCCGGGCCGCGGCGGTGAGAGCGCCGAATCCTAGCCACTAGACCACCAGGGAGTTTGATACATGGTCAATAGGAGTGTCGTTTTGGATTGCCAGACCTATCTCCACAGCGCTATGGAGGAGGGTCTGGCGAGTCCACACAGCTTTCCGGGATGGGAGAAAAATGTTCTGGTTTATTGGCATTTCTTTAAACCAATCACAATTGTCTTGGGGGGGCGCTAAGCGGCGGACACAATGACGCTGCCTCTGCAAAATAGCCTCGGGAACACTCCCGGAAATGAAACGTGATCGATATATAGACTAATCCAGTGTGACGCACTGCCAATAGAAAAATAAAACAACAACATTACGATATATGACTGTAAAAAGCAGTAAAAAGAGAAGCTAAGATTACCAGTAATAAACAACATATCATGAACATAATTGTAATAAGATGAATTTAAAGGATGTTTGTCAAGTGTTGTTACTGTGAAACTGTACACTGTGTGTGTGTGTGTGTGTGTGTGTGTGTGTGTGTGTGTGTGTGTGTGTGTGTGTGTGTGTGTGTGTGTGTGTGTGTGTGTGTGTGTCCTGCGTTTGTATTTCAGGCTCATCGTGCTCAGCAGCAGGTTGACAGTCTTCAGGCTGAAAACCAGAGTCTGCAGCTCCACCTGGAGGACACTCAGGTACACTGCAGACAGCTGGAGGACACCGCCAGGGCACAGACACAGGTCAGTGTGTGTGTCTCACAAGGAAAATATTTTTGTTTTCCTGGTTAATACACGTGTTTGTCTGTTTGTCTGTCTATCTTTAGGACATGTCCGTCCAGCAGGAGAAGCTGTCTGTGTTGCGGACAGAGGCCCAGGCTCTGAGAGACAGACAGGTGGACCTGGAGGCGGAGCTCCAGCAGCTGAGGGAAGAGCTAACCCAACAGATGACAATGGGACAGGTAACTGTTCAGGTCAAACATTGTTTATTATAATTCTGTGTTCATTTTGGATGTTACTTGTTGACGTTGTATAGGATTAAACCTATTATTATATTTAGCAGACATTATTGTTGTTTACACTTGGAAAGTAGCTGCATGTGTCCACAACAATTCAAACAACATTGTGGCTGCAGAGAGTGTGTATGAACTCAGTTTACCTGCTTGTTGATTAACGGTTAATGAGGGCCTGCTATCGGTCAGAAAAAAAAACCTTACTGCTGCATTGATGTGTGTGTGTTGTATTTTACTGCTGTATTTAGGTATTGTGGTGCCATCTTGTGGGGACGCGCTCTGTTTACCTGTGCCTGTGCTTTTTTCTTCCCCTCTCCATCAGATCTGACTCTTTTTAGCTAAACAAAACAAGGTTAGCAGGTTACTACAGTAACATGCACAATTCAACAGAGCGCATCCTCACAAGATGGCGCCCCCGTAACAAAATTCGTACCAAAACAGCGTGAAGTCAATTTCACATTCTTTGTTCTGTTGGGTAGTTAAATCTACAGCAATGCATCTGTGTGTGTGTGTGTGTGTGTGTGTGTGTGTGTAGTTGGAGTGTGATGCTCTGCAGGCAGCTGTAGACAAAGAGAAACATACCAGAGAGATCCGAGAGTCTCAGCTACAGTCAACCATCGAGACACTGCATGTCAGTACAGGCACACACACACACACACACACACACAAAAAGGTTCACAAACATTATTTAGGTGATATAAACCAGTTAGTCTGTCTGTCTCCAGGATGAGAAATTATCTTTACAGCAAGTAGTCCAGAGACTTCAGGTCCAACGGGACCAGACCAAAGCCCACTTACACCAGATGAGAAGCCAGTATGAAGACACCAGGACCCACCTAGACCAGACAAGAATTCAGCTAGATCAGATTACAGCTGCCATGTTGGATCCTCAGGAGGTTCGGAGTGAACCAGAGGATAAGTACAGGTACCAGTACTCAACTACTACATACAACAACATGAAGTTGTCAGGATAATATACAGAAGTTTTTGAGCTCAGTCAATGTCAAAATCAGTACCGACGAGGATGGGATTCGAACCCACGCGTGCAGAGCACAATGGATTAGCAGTCCATCGCCTTAACCACTCGGCCACCTCGTCCACTGTTGGTAGCATTTTACATGCATCTTAACTCACTCTATGGATGGGTTGCCAACACTGATCCAGATGGAAGCAACTATTGATTAGGGATGCACAATTAATTGCAATTTTATCGAAATCGCAACATGAACTAGTGCAATATCCAAATCGCAGGGGGGCGCAATATTTGTTAAAGGTGAAATATGTGTAAAACCATTCTAAAATAAAGTATTGTGGTGCTGCAATGCAGATGTCCCGGCCTACAAATCGTATCTTACAGACTAAAAAAAATCTTTGTTTGGTACAGATCCTCGCAAAAATCACATATTTTTCAATGAAAATGAGAATAATGATACAAAAATGATCATTCCCTCCAATATCTTGAATCATATTGCAATATCAGTCAAAATAATTGCAAATAGATATTTTCCTCATGTCGTGCAGCCATACTATTGATTGCCATGAAATTATGTTATGATCGAATTTTTTTTTTAATTTACATTTTATCTAGATCCACCAGCAGGTCAAAACTTTTAGTTAACCAGTAAAATCAACATTTAATAGCTGTATTCACACACATTTTGTCAACACTCAGACGATGAATCTTAATAACTTTGGTGATCCTCTGACTTTTCATCTAGTGCCATGATCAAGGCAACATTATGTGTCCAATAATACGTTTTTCCCATGGGCCTCAGCTGTACTTTGTGTTTAGCGAAATTAGACCTGATAGGATTTTTGCTTTCACATGTTTTATTACAGAAAGTGTATACAACCAATGAAACCCATGACCTAAATAGTTATACACTCTGTCATTGTGTTACTTTATAGAATTATAGTGAAAATAAATGATTCCACTTTTTGCTGGTGACCCCCGACCCCACTTTGGGAACCACTGTTTTAGCAAACTGAAGCATACAGTATCTATAATCTAGGGTTGTTATAATGAAGCATATTTTGCTAATGGAAACTTGATTGCAACAGGGCTTGGATTCAAACCCATCCTTGCAGAGCAAAATGGATGTGTAGTCCATCACCTTAACCACTTGGCCATGTCGTCCATATGCTCCGCAGGTGCAGACAGAGTCCATGATTCAGCTGTTTGTTGGGCGCACAAACACTTTCCACTACTTGAAATGATTCATACAGTTATACACTGTTGGGGGGAGACAGGCACAAACGGTCTGATTAAAGGGAGTGTTTGATACTGAACAGCGACATTTTAAGTGGGGGCTTATGTAATTCATAGGGGAATTAGCTCAAATGGTAGAGCGCTCGCTTAGCATGTGAGAGGTAGCGGGATCAATGCCCGCATTCTCCATTATAGTTTTAACCCTCTCCTTCTTTAAAGAGAATCCTGTTTGTAAAGAACCTCTGCTGCTCAGTTTTTCTAAGTTATTGTCTAAACAGCCTGTTTACTCATGTTAATGCTCTCACATCAGACAGTGGAGAGAAGAAAGGTTCAAAGGTCTTGTGGAAATGTGGGCATCGATCTCGCTACCTCCATAAACAAAGTTTAAGAGATAAAACATTTGCAGTGGAAACAACAGCAGGAGAAGTTTGTATAAACTTATTTTTAAATGCATACTGTCTGCAGCACAGAGAACAAGCGTCTTCACCAGACTGACTGACAAACTGTATTTGAGGTCTGTGGTGTCCAGTGTCAGTAAGCGGTCTATTAATAGCAGCATGACAGTACTCCACTGAAAACACTATATATGTATAGTTGACACTTGTGCCAGACAAGTGTCCATGTATTGTACCGGCATACATGTATGTAGCAAGTCAAGTATTTAATTTTGGCCTACTGGAGTGTTACACAAATGTTACAGGTCCGACTTTGGGACACTGATGTTGTTGCGTTTATGTAAAAGTGTCTCTAGACATGAGATCAACATTTACATAACGAGGTCTGAAAGGGACTTAACACTGAGAAGAGTCACATTATAAAGGCAGTGTGTCCATGTCTGTTGACTGCCCTGTCCCCAGCAATCCTGTCAGTCCTGAGGACATGTTGTCCAGGAGTGTGGAGCAGCTCTACAGGGCCATCCAGCAGACCAGAACCAGCACAGAACAGCTCCTACAAGACCAGAACCACAGCCAGAAACAGATAGCCAGACTGCAGGCCCAGCTAGCCCAGGATCAGGACCACATAACTCAGCTGAAAGCCCAGGTAACCCAGGATCAAGACCACATAGCCCAGCTGGAAGCCCAGGTGGCCCAGGATCAAGACCACATAGCCCAGCTGGAAGCCCAGGTGGCCCAGGATCAAGACCACATAGCCCAGCTGGAAGCTCAGGTGACTCAGGGTCAAGACCACATAACCCACCTGGAAGCCCAGGTGGCCCAGGATCAGGACCAGGCAGCCCAGCTGGAAGCCCAAGTGATAGGCGGTGTGGAGCGGGACCAGGAGCCAGACTGGAGGCTACAGGAGGAGCTGGAGAGACTGAGAGTCAGACTGCATCGGTCTCAGAGCAGAAACAGACACGTTCAACACAAACTGGTCAGTATCAGCTGAGTCTGCAACAGTCCAGACCAGAACCTCATCCTGACTCAATCCAATAATCACACCATAGACATAAAATGGATTTATAGATCAATTGGATACATTTAATTTCTATGGATCACACAGATTTAGAAATGCTTCATAAATACACAATTGATCAGACAACAGTCTATCAATCAGACAATCAGGCAACCAGTGATTATTTCTGTGTGACACACAGCTGATCAGCAGTGCAGTACAATATGACCAGCCAGACTCAGAGTTTTTGATTATTTATATTATGAATGAATGAATGAATTGTTCATTTCAAATATATTATTATAGGAGGGGGAACTGAAGCAGAGCGCTCTGCAGCTGAAGGACGTCCAGCAGGAGAGAGATGCGCTGCTACAACAGGTCAGAGGACGGAGGTTCATACTGTGTTTATTCTCTCCTGTATTCTATATGTCCTTTAGGTAGAAAAGTAAACCACTTCAAATATTAACAGTGTCAGTATTGCTGTTTCAATGGATTAGGGCTGTATCGAATAGTTCAAAGCTTCACTCTTAAAGGAGAACTCCGGGCAATTGTTACGTTAATCTTGATCGCTATAAGTATGTGAGTACTGTCGATAGCAAAATAAACGAGCCGAATCGGTGCTAGCAACATGGAGCTGCTGCAGCTAATGCAAAGAGCTCCCACTTAGCTAAAACGGCAGTTTTGGGGGCATATCATAAAGAGTGCCTTTGTGCCTCTTAACAGACACAAAATGCAATTAAAATGTCTGTGCAACATGAACAGGGCGCTTACATGACAACAAGATGCGTTTTCAACTCAGACATTGTTTAAATTCACCTACCCTGTTAGCTGCTAGCTGCCGTCTGGGATGAGTGAGTGTGTTCAGCCAGGCTTCGGTAATAATCATCAAGCAGCAGTTCCCTGTGTATTTGTAGCATATATATCCATTTTGTGTGCGATCCATCTGGCGTTGGTGAATAGTAGTCTCTGCAGTGGCGAACTGGCCTGCCTTAGCCAGGCTAGCAGGCCCGACCGGCGTCCTTCTACTTCCTCCCCGCCTTCCCCGCCTGCCGTGGCCGACAACGATCCACGGGCGCCCGCTGGTCTGGTTGATGTCCTCCAGAGGACAGTTCATGCTTTCGCGGCGAAATTTTTGCGGTGAAAAAAGTTTATTTCCCCCTCAAAAATAGGTAATTGAGCACTGTAGTGGTCATGATCATATCAGTGACTATGTAACTACATGGAAACGGGCCAAATGATGCCTGTTTCTTCTACAGTAATAGCGTTTCTGAAGGCTAGCTCTAGCTCCATAGTTACGTTACTCCAAGCTTCTTCCCTTGTGAACACCTCCACTCTTCACTCTTCACACACTACGCTCCGATCTGCACACTGCTGTTTACCTTTTCCTGCTACAACTGAATTCCCACGGGACTTCAGCGCAAGACTACAGCCAGCCTTCTGTAATGCTGTTACTTTACAAGAAACAGGCATCATTTGGCTCGTTTCCATGAACTGCTGCTTCATGATTATTACAGAAGCCTGGCTGAACACACTCATTCATCCCAGACGGCAGCTAGCAGCTAACAGGGTAGGTGAATTTAAACAATGTCTGAGTTGAAAACGCATCTTGTTGTCATGTAAGGGCCCTGTTCACGTTGCACAGACATTTTAATTGCATTTTGAGTCTGTTAAGAGGCACAAAGACACTCTTTATGATATGCCCCCAAAACTGTTGTTTTAGCTAAGTGGGAGCTCTCGGCATTAGCTGCAGCAGCTCCATGTTGCTAGCACCGATTCAGCTCGTTTCTTTTTGCTATCGACAGTACTCACATACGTATAGCGATCAAGATTAACATAAAAATTGCCCGGAGTTCTCCTTTAATGTTGAGATTCAAATTCTAAATCAACATTGAAACGCTGCCCCCTTTTTTTTTAGAGATAACTTTAGATTTGAAATGTTAAAATGTTAAAAGTTTTGTTAGACTTTTTCCTCCATGAGTGAAACTGCATTTGATACTTATTTTAAAACATAATTAAAGAACCACACCAGTGTTTTTAAATGTTGCTGTAAATTTACTACAAAAATCACACTTATTTACCATTTTTTCACCAACATTAGCACATTACGGTTATTGGATTTACTGTGTGTGAAACTGATTCAGAACTTTGCCTCTGTGTCTTTTTAAAAATCATAATTGTTCTGGTGTAATACAGAACTTGTTTAGCAGTAATATAAAGTGACTGTGAGTTATAATAAACTGAAGTAAAACAGCACGGTATCTGTGAGCAGCAGTGCATGCTGGAACTGAGTATGGTGTGATGTGATCCAGCTGCGTTCACAGAGCGATGGTCATCAGAGAAGCCTCGGACATCTGAACAGAAAACTACGGCAGCTCAGCAGGTCCATGTGTGACTCGGATCAGCTGACAGCGGAACAGCTGAAGTCAGCCTCCGAACAGCTGAGAGCTCTGAACCACATGGTGGAGGTACACACACACACACACACACACACACACACACACACACACACATTGGGGATTTTAGTTTGTTTGCCGTTTGCTTTTTTGTTTTGTTTTGCAGTACAGATTGTAAAGCCCCTTGAGATAACTTTGTGATTTTGGGTTATATATATAAAATGGACTTGGTCTGCTTCCTGTGTGTGTGTTGTTGTCAGAACTCTGTGGAGGAGCTCGACGGCAGCTTTCACCAACCTGAAGGAAGCTCAGAGAGACAGAGTAAACACACACCGACGCTGCAGTCTGAACACGCTCACACGGTGGAGGAGTTGAGGGCGAAGCTGGATAAAGCTCAGAGACATACAAACAGACTGAGACAGAAGCTGGACTGGACCAGGACTAGAACCAGGACCAGAGATGGAGGACAGTGGTGCTTCATACCTCCTGGACACAGTGTGAGACTTTTCAGCTTACAAACTCGGATATTTTTTTATAAAAAAATATATATTTATAACTTCTCACTGCTTTTCTGACTGTGAAATGTAAAGTGAATGATTGAAGATGAGTTAGATCACTGAGACAAATAGAGGAATTAGGTTTTGAGTTTTATTTAAAAAGAGTAAATATGTGTGTTTAATGCTGAATTTACCAGAAGGCAGCATTAAACTGATAGATGTTTGAAAGAGTTTGTAAAGAGTAACCCGAGTGCACTCTCTTAAAGTGCCCATATTATGAAAAAAACACTTTTTCTGGGATTTGGGGTGTTATTTTGTGTCTCTGGTGCTTCCACACGCATACAAACTTTGAAAAAAAAACATCCATGCTGTTTTGAGTGAGATACGGTTTCTGAATGTGTCCTGCCTTCAGTCTCCGGGTGAGCTGTTCAAAATCTGCACGGCTTTCTACGTAGCTAGCCAAGACGAGGGGCCTAGGGGGCTAACCGTTAGCATGCTAGCTCGTTCTCAATGGCAAAACACTGCTACAACACACACAAATTCACCCTAATCTACAAAATAAATTGTATAGAACTACTTACATGTCCCTGTTCTGCAGGTATTCCACACAAAGTTGGAAATGCGCCCTCATTTAGAAGAAGTCTCCCAGCTAATCCTACCTTGTACAGGCCGAAGTTAGCTAGCTAGCTCATGTAGTCTTTACCTAGCTAATGGGCATGTGCGACTGACAACAAAGATGTTACAGAAGTTGCGAGGTCTCACTCTGTAGCTAAAACAGAGACCTGACACAGGGTGAAAAGAGGAGCTGCAGCAATGTGCAGTACAACAAAAATATGGTGTTTTTTTGAAAATTTAACCATGTAAACCTATTCTGATACAATCTCAAATTACAATTATGAACCTGAAAATGAGCATAATATGGCCACTTTAATGTACGACAACCAGTCCCTGTTTGATCTCACATACATAATTACATGTATCTTGAGTTATTTAATCAGATATTGATCTTCTAGGTTGGAAAACAAAATTCAGAGCATAATGGAAACTCTCTTTCTCTCTTTTTTGCTTTCTCTCACCCTCTCTCTCTCTCAGGCTCTCAGTCTGGGCTCTCTGGGGACTCAGGACTCTGGTTTGGGGCTGCAGTACCTCAGTTCTCCTGAGAGGGGGCGACAGCAAGACAGACCTCCCACAGGAGGAGGGTACTGGGTCTACATTCCCCGAACACACACCGACTCTGACACAGGTAGACACACACATTTGGAAACATGTTCTGACTGTAGATCAGCTGTTCAGCACTTCAGACTGATGGAAAGTGTCTCCAGCAGCAGCCGAGTGGAGGGATAGCGGAGGAGGCAGTGATGCTGACAGAAGCTCCAGAGAACATACTCCTCCTCCCCCTCCTGCCCCAGGTGCAGCTGTCTTTGCTGGGCTGTCTGACGGCCAGACTCCCCTGGTTGGGCCTGCCTGGCTCCTCTGTGGTTCACCTGCAGCTGTTGTCTACAGTTCTCCAGGAGGTGGTGCTGCGCTGCACTGTAACATCCCAGAACACAGAGACACGGTGAGCAGGGCTGTTTCTTCCTAGAGGCGGACTATGTGGATGCATAGGGCCCCCGCAGCCACTAGCGGGCCCCAAGCTGCAAGTTCAGCCCGCTCAGCCTCAACATATTTTGTCTTTATTCACTAGTCAGCCTACCCTCCACATGTGTTCAGTAAAGCACTTCTAAGCTTAAAAATTAAATTGAGGCTAGACTAAACTAAGCTGCTATGATAGGGAAGCTTTCGCTTTTGTTTGTGGGATAATCAAGTCGCAGTTAGGGACGTCTGCCGTTTTTTGTTTTTCTTATACGTCTGCCGTTGGGATGACAGACAGCCTCATGTCACATCAGTAGCGGTTATTAATGACACTAAAACGGGCATATCCCTCTGGGGCAGAAAAAATAAGAAAACTAAGGAAGAAAAACATTCAGAGGATGAAGGTAAGGCATTTCTTTATGATGGAAATTATCTTGTGGGGTGGACGGGGTAGCTATAATGCTAGCCAAATGTTGAGCAAGTTTGCTACTTTTTCCCTGCTGGCTAGCTCAGTTATCCTCAGCTAAATTGATAATTTAGCTTGCTCAGCTAGCTGGCTAGGATTGCAAAAAAAAAGAGCTTTATACAGTGTTTGCTTTATGCAAGGGTTAAAATAAAATAGTCATGTGAATAGACTGTGCTGTTGGACTGATTGACTGAAGTGACACCCGTTGTGTGAGATTATGCAGGCTGCAGAGCATATTGTTGGCAGCTCGGTATCATTACACTTAAGGAAGGAGGGTGTGTTGTTGGACAAATATTGTAGTCGTAATCAGGTGTCGCTTCTCAGTCATCTCTTTTTCTGTTAAATATTTTCCATAGTAACATTACTTTAGTGTGTTGTCATTTTATAGGCCTATGTGCTTTAGAAATAAAACTCACTGTGAAGAAAGCTTTCCTATTAATATTTGTTAATGATCATTTTTGCTTGGTAAACTAAAGAGCTTTGTCTTTGCAGGTGCCATTCTCAAATACGTTGTGGCTTCAGACCAAGCACAGCCAGAGGCTTCTTTATCAACTCCTGACCAAGAAGCAGCAACCCCTCCATATTTCATAGGTCATATTTTTGTTTTCTGTTCATCTTGTGAAATGGCCTAAAACATCAGACTGTGATTACAGACCACGATCACAGAAACAGAATGGTCCCGCAGTATTTTATTTTATTTTTTCTTCTAAGTAAAAACCCTTATTTCTTTTTTGTCCATTGGACATGGCCCAATCTTTTTATAATTATTTTGAGTTATATTTCATGTTCAAGTAGCTTTCTTTGTTCAATTGTTTTTTTAAATAAACCTGTTTGAGGAAAATCCTGCATCTCTTGCATTTATTGGTGTAGAAGAGCCCCATTGTTAACTTTTTTATTATCATTTTCTTTAGGTTTAAATTGTTTGGGTCAACTTGAAATGTTTAATTTGAATTTAAGAGAGGTTTTTACGAATCTAAAGTTTTCCTCCTAAAGTGTAACCGATTGATGCATCTCAACGGATCATCTTAAATGTTTGAATCTCCCCGTCGTAGTTTTACAAAATAGGGGCCCCCAAACAGCATCTTGCATAGTCCAAAGCTAGAAACGTTCCTGACGGTGAGCGTCTCAATTAGGCTTCTCTAACAGAAACCACAGAGACAAAGAAACTTGTTGCAGATAACAAAATAGATTCTCAGTTCAATTGATAAGATAAGATAAATGTTTATTGTTCCTCAGAGGGTTGTTGCAGCAGCACAAATAGTACAGATAAATAAATAATAAAAGGGTATATAAAATTCAAAAATCACAATAAAATAAAAAACATGATGTACACAAAGGTATTTGAGTTAGCCTTGAACGCTAACTTGTTCCTTCATAAGAGTGTGTGTGTGTGTGTGTGTGTGTGTGTGTGTGTGTGTGTGTGTGTTAGCAGGGAGACAGGTGTGTTTGTGAGTGTGTGCACAAAGAAGCAGAGCAACTGGAGGAAGAGAGGAAGAAACTACGTTTGGAAACCAAACAACTACGACTAACACTAAGACAACACAGGTAACACACACATACACACACACAGACACGCACACCTTTGACACACCCTTTTCATTGAATTTATTCTAAATGTCTCTACTTGTATGTGTTTGTGTGTGTTTTCTCCTTGCGAGGCTGTACTGAAACTGTATGATTATATTAAATGTTATATTTTGCATTAACATGTTTTAATCTCCCTTCTATACTTACGTTTGAGTCCAGACTACAGTCAGGCACAACATGTAATACTACTGCAATAATATTAAAACAAGCTGACTACGGTTTATAACAATATGAAAACAACAGTTTTAGTTGTCTCAGCTGTCTTTAGAGATGCAGATTTGTTGTTGTTTTAAAGTCAAGTCATTTTTACATATCTAGCACATTTAAAAACAACAGGAGTTGACCCAAAGATGGGTTAGGATCTGCCTCAATACAGGTAAACAATATGTAATACAAAACTAACATTATAAAATCTAAGTTGAAGTAATAAAATAGGAAGTTAGGAGAGATGGAATAAAATCAACAAAATATTAAAAATCAGTAAGAGGGCATAATAAAAAAGTCAGTTGTAGTTGTTACGTAGTGGATGCTGCATCTTCCCATGAAGTTGAAATCATTTTTCTTTTCAATTCCTAATTCTCCTTGTGCCCAGGACCCTAAGCATTCTGTCGTTATGTCATGATGACTGCTGTCTTTCAGCAGCTATATCTGGGAACACATGGTGGAATTGAGAATTCAACCTGAGCCCGAAACTGCAGACAAGACTATCTCACCTGCCAGAAATCCAACCAAACGGCCAAAAGATTGTTGATCGTTCATTCACGCACTTAATCTGACATCATGACCCCTCTCACACTGACTCTAAAAAGCAACTGTTCTGCCCAGTTGTGGGTTAAAAACCCAGATTAATATGTACTGTGACCTAGAAAGTGAAAACATTTTCATCGGTTTTCAAAGGGTGAGTGTCAAGACTTTATTTTAGGGTTTAGGTTAAGGATTTTGGGAGGGATTATGTAAATGAGTGTGTGTGTGTGTGTGTGTGTGTGTGTGTGTGTGTGTAGCAGTGTGATGCAGGTGTGTGATGAGGTGGAGTGTGTGGAGAAAACTCTGCTGAAGAGACGAGCTGAACTCCGGCAGGCTGACAGACTGCTGCTGGAGGCTCAAAGCTCCATACACACCGCCAGAGACAAGGTACACACTCACACATACACACTTATAAACACACTCACTCACTCACACACACACACACACACACACACACACACACACACACACACACACACGCGCATCTACACGTTATTTCACTGTCTCCTCCAGGCCAGCTCAGCTCAGCGGGAGGCCGAGGTGTTACAGCGCTCAGCTCAGGACAGTGCCATCTGTCTGCTGGAGGCCACGCAGCATGTCAGGTAAAGTTTCACAGGTTGACCTCTGACCTCCAGACTCACATGAATCTTCTTCATCCTCATCATATGAACTGATCTCCAGAGCGCTGCAGGAGGATGAGGTGGAGGAGCTGAGGAGGAGACAGGAGAAGGAGCGGACGCTGAGGGAGTTGGAAGAGGCACTGAGGAGCAGAGAGCAGGAGTTCCAACAATTCTGCACAAAAATACACTCGGCTTCAGACAGGTACAAATAAAGTTAGTGTAACAGGCCCCAGGCGTGAGGCCTGTGGTCAGATTAAAATGTCGTTCTGAAAAGAACAGGAAAATGATGAGACCGGCAACAGGTATTGCGTTTCCTTCTCTCGCTTCTGCCAGACTTTATTTTACACATAAACATGTACTTTAAATATGTTCTCAATTTCACATTCCTTCTCATAAGAACATCATCAAATTACCATCATCACTACGTAACTTGAATTCAGTTTCCCAAATAAACATCATTTTCAGAATCCATGGGTACTGTTTGTCTTCATATCCAAATGAAAGTAAAATACACTTTTTCCCAAACTTCTTTGGTCTGCTGCTTACAGCTTTCATAACTGTACTAATGACTAATAACTGCAACATTACTCCTTACCAATAAGATTCCAGACGCACAGGCTGAATGCTAACATATTAGCAGAATACTGTTAATTCTATTAACAAAATAGTCCAGCTGGCGTGAGACATTACACAAGCAAAAGTTAACTCTATACATCTTAACAGTATTTCAAACACACACTTGCTTAAACAGCATTTAACATGACAGGGCTTTGCAAAATAAAATCACATAGGGGCCTCAAAATAGGACAATATACCCGACGTGACACACACGTTCTGTAAGTGAAGCTAGCTTGCTCGGCTTTAGCTGTAGCATTCCAACCACGTTACTCTGTTCATCTAAATACCTTCTAACTACAATCTTCACCCAGTATAAAACACGGAAAAGCATTCATACTGGGTACTGACATTATTTTGACCACATATGTGTGTTTTTTTGCTAGCGACTAACCTGAAAAGAACAGGAAAATGATGAGACCGGCAACAGGTATTGCGTTTCCTTCTCTCGCTTCTGCCAGACTAAAGACGAGAGTCGGCTACAGCCACAATATGCCGTCTCGCTGGGAGGCGAGGCCCCCTTGTGGTGGAAATTTGGAATACAGCTTACACAATGAATTTACACCAAATGAAAGAAATAAGACCCTTATGAAGCAATATACATATGCCAACTATTCAAACTATACATTATTAAACCACATAATGTGACCACACATTGCTGGGCGTCACATTAGCGCTGGAAGATGTGATGTTGGGATGTTTATGTGAGTATAAACTTCCATCATGAACACAAGTTACTTTATTGTGCTTCATCAGTTCATTACACTCCTGCAATGTTCTGTAATTTTATTCTTTCAGATAAAAATAATATAAAAACATAGATTTAGACCATATTTTATCAAGCAGCAAATTAGCAGTTATACATCAGAGGTCTGTGCACATCTCCTGCCTGCAGCTGCTTCACAGTAAAAGACCTTAAACTGTCAGAAATAAATGTGACAAATGGCAATTATGAATCAGAAAGGTTACATGATGTTAGCCTTGAATGCTAACTTGTTCCTTCGTGTGTGTGTGTGTGTGTGTGTGTGTGTGTGTGTGTGTGTGTGTGTGTGTGTGTGTGTGTGTGCGTGCAGATTATCTGACGTGCTGTCTGATCTTCAGAAATCTCAGGAGCGTCTAAACTCACTCAACATTCAGGTAAACTCAGAACTTTGTGTTTTCAAAACCTGTTGATATCTAAAATGATAAAGTGTTTTGTATTTTTTTCTTGTGTTGGCTTTTAATAATGACTGTGGCACCCAAGTCTACAGAAAATGTAGTTTACATTGCAAATAAAAATGAGACAGAAGATCTGGTTTCTTGAAGTCAGACAGCCAAAACAAAAATGTTTTCAGCAATCTTGCGTTAGTTGTTGGGTTGTTGTTTTTGCACATTGCACATATTCTTCATACTGTGAACAATTGCACACTCCATCTTCTTTATTTTAAACACTGTACAGTTTATTACTGTACTCTTTATTTATTTATTTATTATTATTATTTTATTTTCTGCTTTTTATGATTCTTGACTTTTGCAGTACTTGTTTTTTTGTTTGTGTTTTCCTTACTATGTTTAACGTGACTTTTATTCACCAAAATTACAACGAAAATTCTTTGTTTAAAGTAAATAAAGAAGAAGAGACTGGAGCAGTGTTCTTTACTTTTGGCAGGTCAGTGAGCAACAAGTAAACACTGTTGTCCTCCCTGCAGGTGGAGCAACAGGAGCAGAGGCTGGTTCAGAGAAGCGAGGAGCATCAAACAGCTGTGAACAGAGTGGAGGAGGTCAGAGAGGAGGAGCAACGACTACAGAACAGAGTCAAGGTGACCAGAGGAGAGCAGGAGGAGATGAAAGAGACAGTTATCGTCCTTTTCCACTGTAGGAAATTACAATAACTTCTATCCGTCGCCATGAGTTCTTTTGTTTTAACCGTTTTCCGTCGACTATAGGGCGACTTCCTGAGCTCTGCTTAGGAGGTGATACTAAATCCAATTTGCAGCAACACAACAAACACACATGTAGAGTCTGGCAGAAATAGGGTTAAAACACGAGCCAAACGTTTGAGATAAAACAAACAAAAAACATAATGATATGATATGAAATAAAGGCTCACAAGTGAAATAAACCGATTCTATGATGTGACATGCTGGAACCTGAAAGAAAAAAAAAACTCTTGCCATTGTCTGTCTCACAACAGCTGACTTCACTCAAACAGAATAGGAAGAACTGGCTAACAGGTTTTGTTTGTGTTTGTGTAGGAGCTGTTGCAGCAGCATGAGGCACTGTTGAGTAAAAAGAGCTCCACAGTTTCTGCTATGAGAGAGGACGAGCTAAAGCTGATGACAGTGCAGTCTGAACTTAATACACACAGAGCAGGTAATAACACACACACACACACACACACACACACACACACACACACACACACACAGGTAACACAAACACCTGCGCTAAAGCAGCAGGGTTTGTAATGGATCCATCAATCAATGTTTTGTTTGATTGTTATCCAGTCAGCAGCCTTCAGCAGCAATAGCTCACCAGAGGGACTCTGGTTCAAGTCCCCGTACGAACCAAGTACGGGTGTGGACTGGTAGCTGGAGAGGTGTCCACCCCCTTGGCACTGTTGATGTGCCCTTGAGCAAGGCACCAAACCCCCAACTGCTCGGGACGCCTTTAATGGGCAGCCCCCTCACTCTGACATCTCTCTATTTAGTGCATGTATAAGGTCCTGTTTGTGCATGTCTGTAATATAACAACAGAGTGTAAAAATCTAATTTCCCCTTGGGGATCATTAAAAAGAAAGTACAGTATGTCTTCTTCTTCACTGAAGTGTGTTGAGCTGCAGTCCCGAGAGAGAATAGCGACTTGAGTCCGAGTCCAGAACTCGAGTACTCTATCGCTGCCTATTACACATAAAAGTAGTCAGAAACTTCATCCAACTTCCAAGTCCTATTTCATGAATGCTCGAGTCTGATTTCATAAATCCCAGAGTCTGATTTCATAATCCTCGAATCAAAGTCATCAGTGCCCGAGTCCAAGTTGAGTCACGAGTCCAGAGAATAGTGACTTGAGTCGGACTCGAGTCCAAGTCCAGGACTCCCGTACTCCATCACTGTTTCTGGCTGCAGCAACTTCCTAAAATGGCAGCCAGAGGTAAACCCAAACTCAAGGAAACAAAACTTTTGTTCAGAAACCTAAACCATGTATGATCATCTCTGCCTTATTTACAGAAGCTAATGGGCTATTGATGTAGATGGTGATGAAGAGTCTTCAGCCTCTTGTCATAGATTAGAACTTGGTGTGTGTGTGTGTGTGTGTGTGTGTGTGTGTGTGTGTGTGTGTGCGTGCGTTTTTATATCCTGGTGGGGTCCATGACCTGAGATTTCACTCACCCCATGGGGACCAGTTTTCCCCGTGGGGACCAAATCACGGTCCCCACAGGCACAAGCATTGAAATCAATAGAAAACAGGCTGCTGATGTGTCTGGTGCAAGTTTCTTGAAAAAAAAAAAAGGTCCCCATGGAGTTCATTTTCCCGACTTTGTGTGTGCACCTAGTGGTGATAGATGGTATTGCGGTGTGTGAAATTGCACTGGTGGGGTCATTTTCCTGACAAAGTGTGTAAGTGTGTATAAGTGTGTATATCATAATAAGCTTAATATTTTGGATATATCTTTGGTCTACGCATTTTAATGTGATCAGACCTTTATATTTTAAATTAGTTTTCCCAAAATCTACAAGGGGGACCCATTTAATCATTAAACTTCCTCTCAAAGTGGTTTTATTCTTTGAAAGAAATGGATGATAACATTTTTGTTGGCCTGAATTAGACAAAAAACAACTATAAGCATATCAATTAATAACTAAAGATAAACAATCAATTGCAAATAATAGGGATACAGTATATATATATATACATATATATATATTTTTTAATTATTTTTTCTTTTTTTATTCTATTTATTAGAGTTTTTTATTTTTTCAATAATTGATACACCACCAGGTAATTCATAGGAGAGCAGAAATTAAAACCATTTTAACATAGATACTTGGACACCAGTAAAGTCCAGGGGTTTATATTTTAATTAAAATAAATAATAATATAAAAAAATAAATAAAATAAAAAATAAATTGTTGCAAATTTCATTTTCTTTTATTATTAAATATTCTTTGTTATTGATTAGACTGACTTTTGTTTTTATGGTCAAGCAAACTAAGTAATTTGGTCATCTCAAAGAGGGGATCAGTCACAGTTGGATCAACCAAAAGAAATAAATACATTTTGCGCTGTGTAGACGAATGTAGATATTATAAATGTTTCTTATTTATAGTGTTAGGTGTGAGGTAGGCCTACAAAACCTCTTAGCCCCAGAGTCTAATGGCAGGTTAAGGTGGGACTGCAGGCTATGGCTGCCCACTGCTCCTAAGTAGTTAGAATGGGTTAAATGCCGAGCTTATATTCCTTCAATGTGTACATGTACTTAGCATAAAATAAATATTATATGAGATATTGTGTAAACATCATCCAAATACACTGTCATGTTAAATATCTCAAGCCAATATTTCAATCCAAACCTCAAGCAAGTGAACAACACAAACATAGCAAGCCAGCATATAATTCTTACTAGTCCAACAGCAAGATGCCCAGTCTGTCAGCAGACTTTTATTTCGAGAAGTTCTTGCCAACGACAAAAAGCCAGTTTGGGATTTACCCTTGCTTGGTCACTCTCCTTTTCTCTTCTTAGCTTTCTCAGTGTCTTCTCTTCGATCTCCTAGTCTCTGGCATGATGTATGTAGAGGCTTCTTAACCCAGTTCTGTTGCCCGCTCGAACGACTCTGGTTCTGGCATGACACAGGCGCTGCCCTCCACCAGCATTTATTTCCCCCCATGCCCCGTCCTTAAAAACCTCCTTCCAGCGGTCTAAAACTCCCGTGCTAATGGGGTAAACACCAACATTCCCCCAGTGCTTCAAGCTCAGAGTCCTGGCAGAATGCTAACTGAGCTAACTAGATGACAGCAGCTAGAGTTTAGGGTTACTTTAGCAACAAGTAAAGCTTTCTGTACATTAGGAAACTCCGTAAATCACAGAGTCGAGGCAGAGCAGCCGAAGGGCATTAGAGGGAAAACCACATTCACTAAAATCAGTCAATTCAGTTGCAGACTTCTCCTGGCAGTTCGTACCTGCTCACCAAAGCTACATAATGTGAGAAAAGGTAATCAGGCCCACTGTGGAAATGACAAAGGCCCAGTTTTCCTTTTACAAGTCGAAGTAACATCACAATTATTCTAAAGCTGTTATTTTAAGGTAAACAAATTACAATATGTTGCTTTTAGACATTTTTAAATTCAACAGACATAATACCTTTATTTATAACATAATGTACCAATACTGACAGATTGAACTGACTGAAATTTACTGAGGCTGCTAAGTTAGCCTATACAAACTGAGGCTGCAGTTAGCAGTGCTCTGTTAGCCTATACAAACTGAGGCTGCAGTTAGCAGTGCTCTGTTAGTCTATACAAACTGAGGCTGCAGTTAGCAGTGCTCTGTTAGCCTATACAAACTGAGGCTGCAGTTAGCAGTGCTCTGTTAGCCTATACAAACTGAGGCTGCAGTTAGCAGTGCTCTGTTAGCCTATACAAACTGAGGCTGCAGTTAGCAGTGCTCTGTTAGCCTATACAAACTGAGGCTGCAGTTAGCTGTGCTCTGTTAGCCTATATAAGTTCAGGTTGCAGTTAGCTGTGCTCTGTTAGCCTATACAAACTGAGGCTGCAGTTAGCTGTGCTCTGTTAGCCTATACAAACTCAGGCTGTAGTTAGCAGTGCTCTGTTAGCCTATATAAGTTGAGGCTACAGTTAGCAGGGCTCTGTTAGCCTATACAAACTGAGGCTGCAGTTAGAAGGGCTCTGTTAGCCTTTACAAAATGCGGCTGTAGTTACCAGGGCTCTGTTAGCCTATACAAACAGACAGTACAGAACAAAAGACAGAAGAGGCACATCTGGGTTTGGGTCGAAAGAATGACCCACTATTTCACACGTCAAAGACACAGTATGATTTAGCAACCACACAGGATAGATGGTATTTAGTGCCAGCCAGTTTTAATGTGACTACTGTATTTCAACTAAGTTACTTTCCTTTACTACTGGTTCAAGTAATCAATGTTCAGATTATAACATTGACTAAGGCTGCGTTCCAGACAATCAGAACTTGAATATTTCCAACCTACTAGTTTAAGCACAATGGAACCGGCCCAGTTCCTGCCTGTACTTGTTTGGTATTAGGAAGCTTGTTGATGACTCCAATGAGGATAGCATAGTGGTGGAAGTCACAGTTCTAGTGGTTCTCTGTCTGTGCTTTGCTTTCTCTTTCTCTCTCAATGAGATTTATTTGTGATAGATTGATTAATGCCGGCAATAACATTACTTGCAAGTTGCACCAGTAACTTAGTTGTTAATGTTCATTAGCTGATAGAGACAGGTAACTGCTGTCAGCTAGCTGCAAGTTTCTATACTGTAAATGTAGTTCGAGATTTTTTTCAGTTTTACGGTTTCTTTCGCCAGGCTTTGCCCTCTCTGTCATACACAGAGCAGAGCAGCGGTCAATAATGGCAAGCTCCATGGTGTTTCACAGGACTGCTCCTCAAATCCAGTACCTCCTAAGCCGCTGCCTCGCAGCCCAGTTGCCCAAACACCAGTACCCCACCGATCCCATTACTCTTCCATTACCCCACGCACTAACTTTATTGTCAGTATAACTGACAATAGCAAAGGCTTGAACAGCCATGCACCATCTCAGCCCAATGCCTTTGTTTTCCCCAAGCGTAACTTTGGCCAGACTGCATGCACATTCAGTGTCAAAAGAGATGTGGTGGTGACAGTTGAAGGTATCAGATGGTAAATAAAATTCTAACGTGTAACATTGAGCAAAAACTATGTAAGATTCAATGAAAGATTAGATAATAATTAAATAGCTCAAGACAGGCTGTTATGTTGTGGTTATATCACAGCTAAGGGGGGTTGTTTGGCCTGTTGCGAAGCGTCATCCTATGGCAATATGACAGTTATAGGCACATTCCAATTAAAATGATAATATTCACAATAGAATAGGCCCTCCAGGGCTGACTGCCTGCATATACCAAGGCAGTTGCTATGGAGCGCAGCACAGAAAAATGCTTAACACTAAAGAAAGTCACACTATAACACAAACTATCCGATCGAGGCAGCGGTAGAGCAGCAACTCGTGTTCTGCGCTGTCAAATGACTGCTTTTGAATGAATGCTTTTGTAAAAACAGCTTCAGTTCCTCATCGTAAAGGGCTGTCTGACAGCAAGGTAAAGCCTTGAAAATATTCTAAATATAGCGGGGATACTTGTGTATGGGCAGTTTGCCTCCGTGGCACCAGCTATCAGTTTATTAGTCCCAGAAAAAAAATTCTGGCTTTTGTATATGAAGTAATAAATAATTACTATGATTTAAAGCTTTAGATGATAAAATAAAAAAGTGCAAATTATATCTTACAGTACTAAAGAACATGCATATTTGCACTAGTCGCTTGTGCCCACCCAACATTTTTTACTGCGTCCGCCATTTAAAGCTGACCAGAACCGGGCCTGAATGGAACACCACTCAGTTCTAAATTCCTAAATGTAAACTACAAAACCATCTACCCTAAAATTAAGGATATTAAAAGTGTATACAAATATTTTTCTTTTGGATGCAATTATAATTTGGTGAAACACAACTCAACAATACCATGCAATACAATGATACCATGCCCATACTAAATCAAAGAGGTGAGGGAGGAATACACATTTCCTGACTTTTTTGGTCCCCAATTTACCTATGCCTGTCACGAGGATTCAGCTGCTGACCTCAAACACACTTTTCCTGACTTTTTCGGTCCCCACCTCGACCTTGCCCATCCCCCACCCACACGAGAGCTGCTGACAGTGAGTGGGCGGAGCATGTGCAGGTGCAGTTAGAAGCAAGCAGGAGCACAAGCTGGCAGCAGCACAGACAGAAGGTGCTCCTACAGACACTAATGGACGAGGAACACATGGAAACTAACGTTGGGTAAGTAAAGTTACACTGAACTGTTTTAGTAATTATTAATTAAGCGTGTTTTCAGTCTTAGGTTTGCAGCTAATGTTTATATTAGCATGGTTTGCCAATGCTAACAATGGCTAAGTTGTCACCAGCTAGCTAGCTAGTGTTACAATATTGTTAGCAAACTACAACGTTAGCTACACTTTTGAGCTGGTATTTCAGCATATTTTTCGGTTATGGACTGCCTTTTTTGCCGCTGACTGTTACTGGGCTGGTCTCTACTTCTGTATAGTTATAGTATTACTAACATTATAAAGTTAGATAATATTCATGTCTGTGGGAGCAAGGGGCTAAGGAGAGAAAATGGGGATGTTTAATGAGCATTTCTCACCTGCTACAGTGATCAGTAATGTTAATGTTAGCTACTGTAACTACCAATGTTCAGTATCTTTCTAGAATAAGTTCTTAATACAGGGCTAAACAAGTTATACACCTAAAGTTTAACAAACAAAAAATGGGCTAATTATTTTCTAATCTTAAAGAAAACCATGAATTAGTTTTACTCTTCTCATTCATATCAATGGTTCTGCTAGCACAATTTACTTTAATTCTGTTAAAAAATGGTGTTGGAGCAGCCATACAGCGCAGTGAGACAAACCAACACATTCTTTTTTTTCTTCTTTTTTTACACACCAACGTGTTCTCATTTTTAACTCGTCGTTACGCTTTGTCATTGTCAACGCACAGGACACCGAGGGCCCAGACTAGGTTTAGTATAAGGAATAAGAATAAGACCAGGCTGGACAGACGCACAGAGAGTAGCTTTTCCTCACAGCGTAAAACATGTCTGAATGTAACAGTCAAATGTGAGGTGGTGGAAACTGACTTATTAGACTTCTACAGGCTGCTTTGTGTAAAGTTTCAGCTGTTATTTTAAATCTGAGGCATTGCTTCTATAAATATCTCTGCTTTCATTCTGCCACACCTGCAGTGCTGTCTGTTGTTCTGCACATGGTCACATTTAACCTGGTTAATTAAGAGCAGGTAAACAGACTGATAAGAGCCCATAAACTTCATTCAAGTCATTTTATCATCTCTATAACCATCTTTTAAGTAAGGGAGATTTTTTTTCTCTGTATAGGTTTAAGCATGGACTTGATTTTCTTATCTCCACAAGCTGCAAACATAACCTTATTTGTTACTCAAAGAAACTTAACTGTAGAGCAGCTACTGGGCATCCTTCAAATTACAGATATTTAAAAAAATTATGAAAGGAACGATGGGATACATACAGATGTTACATCAACTGTTTGTGTTTAACCACTTGCAAATAGAGTGCAGGATACACCAGGCTGAAGGAACGCTTACAACGCCTGAGGGAGCTTCATAATACATCTTTATCCGGGAACATGGAATCCGTAAAACACCAAAGCCAGGTAATAATAAGGTGGAATTTTAAATGTGATACAATAATGTAATATAATATTAATACACACATTCAAATTCACCTGTCTTTTCAATGGGGCCTCTTATACTTTGTTTTAGTTTTTAATAAAGAAAACTATGTGTGTAGGAGGGTAGTGCCCTGGCTCTTTAGCTCTTTGTGAAGTCAGGTGAACAGTGCAGTACTCTGAAAGTCACCCCCATCGGTGCGAAACATCTCTCCTCTCTCCGTTGACTTGTATTGTGTGAAGGTTTCCTCTTTATTCTGTCTGCTAGAAAACACAAACATGTCTAAAAGCTGCTGTGTGGCGGTATTCACTACCAACAAGGTAAAGAACCCAGAACTTAAATTCTTAAGGGAGAATGGAGAGACACAACGCTAACAATATGTCCGACGTTACATTTGCAAACATTTAGTTACCAAGTCAAATATCAAAATGTTAGTTTTAGGCTAACTATATGTCTGTAAGTTAAGCTAACACATGTAACATCAGACATGTCTTTAGATTAGTGTCAGAATCCTACAATTTCTCCATTCTCTCTGCTGATATCTCACGTCTGTATCCACTTTTCTCTTTATAAAGCTCAGTTTTTTGAATCAGCAGCTTATAAAAACTTAAGTTCTGGGTTCTTTACCCTGTTCGTAATGAATATCAGCACTCAGCAGCTTTTAGACATTTTTCTGTTGTTAGTTAGCAGATGAAATAAAGAGGAGTCAATGGAGAGCAGAAAGTTGTTTTCCTCTCTGGTGGGGGCAGGACTTAAATGCACCCTGTCTCTATGACGCCCACTCTCCCTCCATGCTGCCAGTGCCCTGAGTTCCTCATTCATCCACTGACAAAAATTCAGCCAGATGCTGGCAGTAGTACAGGCGCTGGCGGCATGGAGGGAGGTCAATGCCAAACTCATGGTGTGAGTGCAACCGTAGCGTGATGAAGCGGGAGATAGACAACTTTTTAAAACATACGCACTATGAAGGATAGAAAACTGCCGAGATTATGGGAAAACATTTTATTTATCTGATTCACTGCTCATTTTATTTCTATAGTTTGTAGCTGACTTTACTAGCTGACTTCTCTATTGGCTGTTGAAACAGGTGACATCCTTACGTTATAAAACCAGCCTCTGGAGACTCAACCAGCTGAGTTGGGACGGCATAAGCTGACTTGAGTCGAGTTAAGACGGGCCAGTTCAGACCCCAGCAACTTTTACCTGCTATGTTCTAAAATTTCATCTCATTGCGAATCTTGGTCTGAATTGTACTTAAGGCGAGACACTACAGGTGAATAGGCTAAAATTTTAAAATAATAGATATCTCCATGAAACTTCCGCAGTTGATTACTTACACAAGTATATAAAAAAAATGTATTACAAGTTTTTGAAATGTGTATGTTTAATTATGCAAATTATGCATTTTCTCATTAAATATGCGCGATTTTGCATATATTTTCGGTAGATAGATCTGAACATATGATAAAGCCAGGTGCAAAATTCTTTTTTCATTTTGTTTACACACAAGATGAAAACAAAATTACAGAGGGATTTCAGGATATCTGCTTTCATTACCTAGGAAATCAAAATATACTGTCCATAGCCCTAAAAAAATCGATTTTCGCCATGTTTTTTTGCTTAAAATGTCACATAAATCAGGGCAGGAATGATTTATTAACAAATCCCTCTGTAATTATCTTCAGAATACTACTAAGTGTATAACTGGAAAGTTTGGTGCTACACAGGCTGAGATGTTTCTACTGGAGAATGACAAAAAACTCATTTTGAGAAAACGGCATTTAAAGATTTAAATAGTGGAATTTAATACATTTCTATTGGAAAAATTGCTCAAAAACAGAATAAATGCTCAGGCCCTTAGTGATCATAATATAGAATATTTCAAGCTCATGAAAATTGATTATTTAATAAAATGGCAGGCATATAAGGCCTACAACTGCAGTAACTTAATGAATTAACATTGGCGTATCATGCACAAAGTTGCCGACAAAACCCACGCTGGACAGTTGTATGGACACAGAACAAGACCAACAATAGATGTAACAGCTTTTTTAAAATCTAATTGTCCATTCCAGCACCATATGTATTTTAGCTGTGCTTAGACTCTTGTGCCTATGTTTTGCACTGGCAGCTGTGACGGCCTCAGCTTTCGAGATCCTGAGCATATCAGTTTCTCTCATTGAATTGACCGTCACATGTGCTCTGAAGCCACAACTTCTCCATAACAGAAAGCATGGCAGAGGCACCTTCATCAAGGTGGAGATGGCCATACTTGCTGCTGCTCCAGCTTACTTTTCCCACAAAACAGTCCCCTCAGTCAGCTGATGGTGAAGATAACTAACCAGAACCAGTCCTCTCAGTCAGCTGATGGTGAAGATAACTAACCAGAACCAGTCCTCTCAGTCAGCTGATGGTGAAGATAACTAACCAGAACCAGTCCCCTCAGTCAGCTCATGGTGAAGCTAACTAACCAGGCTCCATTCAGCACTGGTTCATAACACAACAGAACAAAACTAATTATGACTCATTCAAAAGACCAATATTTAGAACATTGGAGAAAGCAAACAAAGTAGACTAAATTATTATTTGACAGATTATCTTCACACTGTCGGAGATACAAAGAAGAGACGGATCCTGACTAAATACAGTCTCAGTGACCACCAGCTGGGTCAGACAGAGATACACTTCCTCGTCAACTGGGAAAAACTATCTTCACTAAGAGAATTACACCTTGGAAAAATAGCCAAAAAAAGTTAACACCAGAAGAGAAGCTGGTAGTTCTCCTAGGAGAAGGGACAGCAGCTCCACTGACAGCTACATATGGATCTGCCTGCTACAGCCTGAGGGACTCACACCACTTAGGATCCCAAAATTACAGATTTGTGTTTGCCTATTATATAGTAATTATATTATACAAAACTGTATGTGTGTGTGAGAGAGAGAGAGAGAGAGAGAGAGAGAGAGAGAGAGAGAGAGAGAGAGAGCGTCTGATTACCTCCGCTGTCTGAACACTCCTGTTTTCTGAACGACAGTTTAAACATCGACGTACTATGTGAAGGCATTTCATCATCTGCTGTCTTAGTTTGTGATCCCCTGTGTCTTCTTGCTAATAACAACTGTTATCGCTGTTTCGTCTTCTCTGAGGTGATTTTCGGCCGTTTTCGACGCACTTCTTTCAGCATTTTGAGCTGCCGCGGAAATGTCAGAGCGCATCACGTGACCATTCTGAACGAATCACGTTGCCAGAAATTGGCATCAGCCAATGAGATTGCGCATTTTGAGTTAAATCCCCCCTTTTACTTTCATGATTGGTTGCTGATAAAAAGGAAATGACCATATTTGGATCCGACAGCATTGTACAGGAGAAAGAGAGCTTTCCAACGGTATATGTGACGACAGGGTGCAGACAGCGATCGCGGAGCAGCAGGATGATTTAGAACGCCAACTTTTGTTGAATTTAGGTGAAATCTACCGACGCAAACAGACAAAGTGTAGTAAAATAAAGACCTAAATGTGTATTTTGGACTTTATTTCACCACAAGTCTGAAAGAAGACATGTTATTGAAGGCAAATAGCCCAAAATCTCAAAATTGACCAGTGAAAAAAAAACGATGTTTTTGCCTGCCGTGTCTCGCCTTAATAGTTTACTTCAACCTGGCTTTTATGGCTATGATTTTTATATATATATATATATATATATATATATATATATATATATATATTCCCTAAATTCTACATACTTTGCTGCCTTAACCTGAAAAACTGTAAGGGAAGCATGCCATGCTTATAGCAGAAACACTGTGATATAGTGATTATTTTGCCAGTAATTTATATTGTTTTTCCCCCCACAGGAAGTAAGCCTAGATTCTGAGAGTTCACATGATGAGGTTGGTGATGACCCAAATGTACCACCCCTGAGGAGAACTGACAGCGTATCTGTAAGTTTGCATAATTAAAACAAGCTGGGCACCTAACTTTTACAAAAGAAAATAAACAGACAGGATAATTCTTTGGGGAAGGTTGGCAGGTTGGCAGTGAATCCTGAGCGTAAGTTCCCATATGAACAGACTATGCTGAAACAGCTGAAAAAAAGTTCTCAACAGTTATGGCGTTTTTCCATTACATGGTACCTGCTCGACTCGCCTCGACTCTACTCGCCACGGTGTGCGTCCGTTTTCCATTGCAGATTTTAGTACCACCTCAGCGTGGCTGGTCGTCATGCTGGCTCGACGCACACACCAGCGCACAAGTATAACATCAGGCCACTTGAGCTTGTTTTACAGTTCTGTGGAGGCTCCACGCAGAGCTTTCTCCGTAGCCTGTGTAGCCTGTGTAATATGTGGCCTGATGTATACATTTGTCAGCTGGTTTGTGCGTCGAGCCAGCATGTGTGTGTGTACGTAGGATACGGTGAAAGCTCTGCAAGGAGCCGCCACAGAACTGTAAACAAGCGGTGCCGTAGTAAACTACTGTGACCTAACGCGACACACACACAGAACGTGGAAGGTGAGTTGTTGCCAGAAGACACATTTAGTTTCTAAAGAAGCTGGAGGCAGCAAAAACAAACAGCTGGTTAAACTGTTTAAAAATAGCGGGTTTGTTCAGGACACCCCCCCGTCTGTCGCTTTCACGTCACCTTTTCGGCTCGCCTCAGCTCGCTGGGAACCTCGACTGAGGAGGTACTAAAAAAAGTACCTGTTAGCAGGTACCAGGGACTTTTTTTTGTAATGGAAAACCAAAAAATGCGAGTAGAGTCAAGGCGAGTCGAGCAGGTACCATGTAATGGAAAAGCGCCATCACTTTACCTAAGTAAATATATTGTGAAGTTCCTTTTAAGCAATAGTTTTTTTTATTTGCTATTGTTTCTGAAAAGCATAATTTGTCACATCATATATAAGGAAGAATTCCATTTTGCAATGTGCATCTCAGATCACATATTCACTGACTGTCATTACTAAACATTGTGCCAAAATATGACAATGACGTCACCGTCAGTTGGCATATTTGCTAGCTAATCACTGTTTAAGTAAAAAACTGCACATAGCTAGAACCTTAGGATAACTTTGCATGAAACACACATGTTACACACAGTTTAGCAACAAGCTATTGTAGCTGTCATATGAGGGGACCTGCATTAGCGTGGTTTTCATGGTAAATCAGCCAGTTAAGTGAGTGATGAACAAAGTCTTCCTGATTAAACTAAATCAGCTAAACTTTAGTTCATTAGTTCATACAAACAATTAAAAAAATTATATTAAAATACCGTGGAAAAAGCAATAATTTATCCCACAGTGCTCACATTTGGTGATTGGCAAGTATGGAATCCAGTTTACTACTTAAAGACAATTGTAACAGTGACCACACACAACACTAGAACACAATTTGATAGCTGCACCAACAAAAAACTCGTTCAAAGAACCAGAAACCAATAAAATCAGGAAGGTGCTTCTATCATTTCATTGCTTCAAGAATTGCTGCTTCATGCAGCATCTCTGCCAAGCACTACAAAGATGCCAGCAAACTGAAATAGAGCCCTGTTGACTGGCTTCACCTACAGCAATGTGATGTTTTTTGACAGTCTAGTTTGCATACTCAGATTAGGTGACCATTGGTTAATTGTTGTACAGTGATTGATGATTTTGGGTGGAGTATTTGCAGAACGTTTTCCCCCATATCTGGTTTTCCACAGTGGCAACCTACATATTTTTCATTTCAAAAACTATTTATTCTTCTGATAGGAACCTCAAGATCCAACAGACGACAGCGGCCCTCTGATGAGCCTGGCAGTGTTGAACCTGCTCCCACAGGTAACCCACAGACTGAGGCCATGACACCTGATACCTAGCGCCTTGTTTGGTCTTTACCTTTGTCACACAGAACTGCTAAAGAGTAGGAGCTAGAAGTGAAAAGCCCAGTTGGGAGCTTTAGAGCATTTCGGAGGTGTAGCGTTTTTTCCTGCTGAGACGTCTTTGTTTGGTCTAATTGCTATGATAAAAAATATCCAGAAGTTAGAATGTTGCCATAAGGTAGAGATCCCATCAGCGGTTAAGATGACTGATTTCCCCCTGAGAGACTGGGCTTTGACTCCTGGTCTGACCATTCCTTCTGTAACACTAGATGTGCCTACTGTAGATGCAAATGTGCAAGTCATGTTGAAACAAATAAAAACGACAGATGTGGCCTAAAAACAGGTATTTCACACAGTAAATGCAGTGGAATATGGACCCAACCATTTTTAATACTTTAGGCCCTGTTTTAAAAAATATGTATGTAGTTAGTTTTTATGACTGTTATTCTCAAATATGATAAACCATCAGTCTATATAATAAATACAGTTAACTGACAAAGCAGCCAATAAGTAAATTGTTGCCAGTTAACTGTCAATTTTTGTATTGAAATCGTTGTTGCAAATGAGAACTTGTTCTCAACTACCTGGTTAAATAAAGGTTAAATTAAAACTGCTGTTTTAAGAGCTCTTCCCTCAGCCCCTCCCTCCATATAGTAACCTATATGAGAACTAGTCGTTCATTACAGTCATCGTCATCTTGATTGTGATCCCGATGCTGTTGTTTAGCTGCAATTTTAATGAGAATAACAGTCCTGTTTCCTTTGTAAGCCCTTGATGACATACTGTTATTCAAGGCTCTAGCTAGCTACATAAACATGAACTCAAGTTAAGTTTTTTTTTGAATAAAACTGAGCAAATCATTTCAGAGATTGAGAGAAAATGGTGCTAATAGTTTAGCCTTCTGCTAATTCTACCCACAGGCTTGTGAGCCTTCAGTATCTAAGAAGAAGTACAATACGTAGTTTTCTAAGTAGTATAAATACACCTTGGGCAAGTTGAGACTGAGTAACTTATTTTAAAGGAACACGCCGACTTATTGGGAATTTAGCTTATTCACCGTAACCCCAAGAGTTAGACAAGTCCATACATACCCTTCTCATCTCCGTGCGTGCTGTAAGTAAACAACCGGGAACTATATTCTCAGGCGGAAGAATATAGTACTTGGGCGGAATGATTTGCTTTGCAGCAAACCTGTCTGAGAATATAGTTCCCGGTATGTTTACGGTTAGAAGATGGCTGTGTCTCACGTTACGTTGTTATTTGTACACGCTGTGACTCTACAAATCACAACATGTAAATAGGAACATGCTGGAGTTATTTTGTCACTTATTGGGAGCAGTAGGCTAGATGGAGCCAGTCACCTGCATGTACTGTGATGGGCTGCTGCCTCTGGAGCCGTCAGACAGCCTTATAGCACACACGGAGATGAGAAGGGTATGTATGGACTTGTCTAACTCTGGGGGTTAGGGTGAATAAGCTAAATTCCCAATAAGTCGGTGTGTTCCTTTAAAAATGACATAGCAGTAGTTTTGTTTGTTTTCTTGACAGTAACTTTAGGTACTGGGCAGTGCGTTACCTGACACAGTAAGCATAGTATCTGCCACTGAGAGATAACACCTCTGCTCACAACAGGTGATAACCTGGTTACTAAGTGATAAGTAAATATAGTCAGTGCTTGTGTTATTTTTCTATTGTCAGCCACTAAGTACCGACAGCTTAACATTCCACACATTAGTCAATAATGCATATATACATTAATTATACATATATAATTATACATTATTATTACATATAATAATTAGTCAATTTACAGGCTTTGACTTGGTGCAGAATATTCACTTTTAGGATATTGCTCAATTAAAATTACACATTTGATCAAAATAATAAAGCTGATTGTCACTGGTTATTGAATAATATTTTACATCACCAGACTATGACCCTAATTGTCTTTTTTTCTGTTTCTTTAGAAACCTCAAAGAAGAGGAGTTGGTTATTGCCAGAGGTCCACGCTGTGGAAAAGACACAAGAATCTGGTAAAGTACCAGGGAAGACGGAGTGTGTTGCCTGTATTAAGGCTTCACCAGAAGCACTTACAAAATAGAATTATTTCTGTTTCCTTTCATAGCAGTAGAGGCTACAATGATTTTAGCAGTGACTTGTCTGTCAAAGATCCATTAGTCATAATTGGCTAAACTGCATCTGATGTGTAGCTGGACTTCACAGTGGTACTAACAATATGCTCATGCTACAATAAAGTGTTCTAAATACTTAACTTGCAAAATGACAATTTGTATATCATGTTACTTATTAAGTGTTGCGTAGAATTAGTGAAGAAAACCTTTTTACCTGCATGCCTGAACTATAAATGGCAGTATAATCCAAGCATGGCGTCAGGGTTATGTGCTCGCAAGCAAATTATATTTTTTCCCACGCGCAGATATTAGTCTTCACGCAGCAATTAAAAAAATTAAGTTGTACAGGTGACTGCGAGCAAGAAACAAGACAAAGGGAGAGGTGAGGAATGGCTTCAGCATATATAAAACAAAGCAGCAAGGATACGGAGCAGCCAACACACACGTGAGTGTCTGCTTTGGGAGCACTGGAGAGAAATACATGCTCTCACTAGTTACTATGTTTTCAAAGTGGATTTCTGCTGTGCTAATGAAACTGAGTTTTTACTAATTTTGGGCAGAAACTAAGGGAAGCACTGGACCTCTTGTGATTAGTCACTTTCAAGGCCCTATCACCCACATGGAGCTCCTTAGTCTACCCATTGATTGACAGCTATTGTTAAAGGAAGCACAGAGTTGGTGTACAGGCAGAAAAACAGTTTTTCTGTCTTTATTAATGATAATTGACCTTTTGGAGCGTATTTTCCCTCCAGTGCTCCTAAAGCAGACGTACTTACACCTGTGGTGACTGCTCTGTGTGCTTGCTGCCTTGTTTTATACACACAGGAGCCACTCTTTGCCTCTCCCCGTTTTGTTTCATACTAATAGCTGCCTTTACAACTCTCGATTGGTAAATTAGTGCGTGAAGACTAATATTTGCGCCTGTGAAATATAATTTATCAAAGATAAATGTATAACCAAAATAGTTACATGTATCAACATGCAAGAACAAGTGCAAAGTCTTTCAGTAAATTCTTCTTGCACTTTCACACTGAATGGCAAGTGCTTCTGGTGAAGCCTTAATACAGGCAACACACTCCGACTTCCCTGGTACTTCACCAGATTTTGTGCATTCTAAAGTTTTGCTTCTTGTAAAGTTAAATTAGTGACAGAATGAGGCTTGTAGGATGTAACTAGATTAATAAAAAAATAAATGCAAAGGCCGTTTGAAGGTTTTGTGAAAATATGAGCTGCATTTTGGAAGAAAACATCTGCTATTTAAATCATCAAACTCAGTAAAAAGCAGCTTTGTAAAGCAGGTCTGGTGTTTGTCATTAGAGATCGATTGACAAACCAGTATTTCATTTTAAAATGATTTTATTTGCTATGTATTCAATCATACTAAGTAAAACAGCAGTAAAAATGAAGCATAAAAGTGAAATCTGCTTGTTAAAGGTTTGGATTTTGAAAGAATATACTCTAATGTGTTGTTTCAATCTAACAAAATGCTTGTCATGAGTTGTGCAGTGCCCAACAGTGGTGTTGATTGTATGCCAATAGACATAACATGAATGGTCCCCAGGAAGGACAACAATTCAGGTTTTGTCCCCAGGGGGGGAACAAATTCAGGTTTTAAATTTATTTGAGAGTGTTTGATGTTTAAAGTGATTTTTGCGTTCACATAAAATTATAATAATTTTAGCAGTTAAAATCATGTCTCTAGACCCTTTAGAAAGGGTGGATCCCATCAGGCTGCAGCCTGTCACTGGTCCCCACGGGGTAGCAAAAACCCGTATGTGTGTGTGTGTGTGTGTGTGTGTGTGTCCAGAGCTAAAACAGGTTCTTCAGGAGTTACTTGTAGAGCAGCAGGCGCTGGAGGAAGTGAAAACCAAACGCACTCTTAGTCTCCAGCGGCTCCACAAAAAGCAGGACCAGCTCGACAGAATACAGGTCGAGGTGGACAAGGCGAAGGATGAACTGGACAGAATAGAGGTCGAGGTGGACAGGGCGAAGGATGAACTGGACAGAATACAGGTCGAGGCGGACAAGAAAAGGGATGAGTTGGATGGGACACGGGATGAAGTTGACAAGACGAAGGACGAGCTGGAAAACAAGAAGGAGGAGGTGAACAGGAAGATCAAAGAATTGGACAGGAAAAGGGAAGAGATGGCTGAGCTGCAACAGAAAGTTGAGTCCCACAAAAAGGAGACAGAGATCTGTCTGAAAGAGACAAAACAACAGCAAACAGAACTGCAGGTTGGTGGAAAATATTTAAAATACAGTTTAGAGGATTCATGCAAAAACTTGCACTTCCACTGCATGGTAATTAGGAGGCAAAATATTGTTTTAAGCATCTCATAGTTTCCTAAAAGTGCATTGATATCACTGTAATTTTTTAGCAAGGCTCTAAGAAAAGACTGCAATTCTTTACTAATTATAAGTCAAATGAAAACAGTATAGTGTTCAGTATATATATATATATATATATATGGTTCTCTGGTGGTTTTTCCATTTTAAGATTTTCCATTAGGATTTTTACAATTCTTCGAATTTGCTCTGGAAATCAACAACTCCTTTCACACTTTACTGAACTGTGTAAATATGTATATATCAGGATATGTATATCATTTATGTGTAGTTGTCGCCATTTTCTCTCTCCTTTTTTTATTGAGATAAATAATGTAACCATTGCAATAAGACTTGGAAGCCTTGACTATCCATGCTTTTAATCAAAACAGTTGTAACAGAGGATAATACAGCTGAGTAACAATTGATAATACAAAAGCAAATCAGGACCAATAAATAAAAAATACAGGAGGTATAGAAAACAAATTACAGAAAATGAAAAATAGAATTTTATAAATAGAACTAAAATGCTCAACTCACTCATTAAAAGAACAAGAAAAAAGACAAGCAATTCATACAAGCAATGGACATAGTGCTGTAACCTGTCCATCGTTTTGTCCATGATGTTTTCCTTTGTAGATCTCATAAATTCCAATGCTGTATATTTAGGTTTCCCTAAAGTTTTTAGATAATTTTATACATATATATATATATATAATGTACAGTATGTTACAGTATGTCTCTATAAAGAAGTTTAGCAGAATATTATCTATGAAAATTACTTTTTACTCATTAATCGATTATCAAATTGTTGCAGATTCATTTTTTTGGCGATTGATTAATCAACTAATTGTTGCAGCTCTAAATATTACTACTGTCATGTCGCTTACCTGTAATTCCACAAACCTTTAATGTTTCAACTTTTCTAACTTAAAACAATAAATCAAGTGAATAAGTAAATCAAAGAAGGCTCTCCCAGGTAAACAATGAAGATCAGTGAATTTTATTTTTCAGTGACTCAATATGATGTCCTGTTATGTTATGTTTTGTATACAGGAGCTGCAAGAGGAGCTGAGCAGGAGGAGGGAGGAGAGGCGCAGTCTGCAGGAGCAGTGTAAACATCTGGAGGCCAGACGGAGGCATGCTGACAGGTTCATATATCAACATACTAACTGTCTGTAGAAATACATTACAGTCTATTCAGACCGATGTGTTGAGATAAAACGTTTTGGTGTGTATGTGTGTGTTCGTGTGTGTGTCAGGAGTCTGTCAGCAGTGGAGGTGGAGCTTACTAAACAGAGGGAGGAGCACAGCCACGCCCAGCTTCTCAAACAGGAAGTGGTCAGAGATACAGCAGCCAATCAGGAGGAGTTTAAAAGTATATCATCACTTGCAATTCAAATTATGATGCACAGACAATAATATGCAAGGTATAACATACAGACTATGCTATTGCTTTTTTTCGCCATTCTATACTGTGACTTTTTTGACATAGTAAACTGACTTTTTTTGGCATACTATACTATGACTTTTTTTCAACATACTATACTATGACTTTTTTTCAACATTATAAACCATGATTTTTTTTTTGGACATACTAAACTATGACATACTTTTTTGATGTACTATATATTACCTTTTTTTGGACATACTGCACAGAAGACACTCTAGTGGGACTCGAACCCACACGTGTAGAACATAATGGATTAGAAAGCTATCACCTTAACCGCTTGGCCACCTTGTCTACTGTTAGTCAGTTATACTATGTAATGACTTTTGTAGACGTATACTATTAATGGTTTCGACACACTTCAATATTACTTTTGTGGACATTATACACTAAAGATACTTGGGTGCGACGAGAATGGGATTGGAACCCTGGAAGCAGTCTAGCGCCTTAAACACTCGGCCACCTCGTCTGCTGCTCTTATAAACCCTATTCACGTGAGAAAAAGAATGAATAGGCTAGGAATAGGCTATATTTGGGTCTTTTTCGACACTTTCCCCTAATGGGATTCTTCAGGTTTTTATATATGATGTGACATACTATGACTTTTTTTCGACATACTGTACTAAACCATGACTTTTTTTGACATAATATACTATAACTTTTGTCAATTTTATATACTGTGACTTTTTTCGACATACTATACTACAACTTTCGACATACTAAACTATGACTTTTTTGACGTCATATACTGTGACTTTTTTCGACATACTATACTATGACTTTTTTCGTCAAACTAAACCATGACTTTTTTCGACATAATATACAGTGAATTTTTTCGACATACTATACTAGAACTTTCGACATACTAAACTATGACTTTTTTGACGTCATATACTGTGACTTTTTTCGACATACTATACTATGACTTTTTTCGTCAAACTAAACCATGGCTTTTTTTCGACATAATATACTGTGACTTTTTTTGACATACTATACTATAACTTTCGACATACTAAACTATGACTTTTTTCGACATAATATACTGTGACTTTTTTTACATAGTAAACTGACTCTTTTTGACAAACTATACTATGACTTTTTTTCACATACTAAACTATGACTTTCTTTTACATTTTAAACCACGACGAGCTTTAATATTACTTTTGTGGACATTATACACTTACTTTTCACTAAAGATACTTAGGTGCGACGAGGATGGGATTCGAACCCACGCGTGCAGAGCACAATGGATTAGCAGTCCATCGCCTTAACCACTCGGCCACCTCGTCTGGTGATCAAAAAACTAAACCATGACTTTTTTCGACATAATATACTATGACTTTCAACATGCTATACTATGACTTATTTTTGACATACTATACTATGACTTTTTTTGGACATACTAAACCATGACTTTTTTCAACATACTATACTATGACTTTTTTCAACATAATATACTGTGACTTTTTTCAACATAATATACTGACTTTTTTCGACATACTATACTATAACTTTCGACATACTATACCATGACATTTTTCGACATACTATACTATAACTTTCGACATACTATACCATGACTTTTTTCGACATAATATACTATGACTTTCAACATGCTATACTATGACTTTTTTCGACATAATATACTGTGACTTTCTTCGACATAATATACTATGACTTTCAACATGCTCTACTATGACTTATTTTTGACATACTATACTATGACTGTTTTTGGACATACTAAACCATGACTTTTTTCAACATACTATACTATTACTTTTTTCAACATACTAAACCATGACTTTTTTCAACCAACTATACCATGACTTTTTTGACGTCATATACTGTGACTTTTTTTGACGTCATATACTGTGACTTTTTTCGACATACCATACTATAACTTTCGACATGCTATACTATGCCTTTTTTCGCCATTCTATACTGTGACTTTTTTGACATAGTAAACTGACTTTCTTTGACATGCTATACTATGACTTTTTTCGACATACTATACTATGACTTTTTTCAAAAAACTAAACCATGACATTTTTCGACATAATATACTGTGACTTTTTTCGACATACTATACTATGATTTTTTTCGACATACTATACTATGACTTTTTTCGACATAATATACTGTGACTTTCTTCGACATAATATACTATGACTTTCAACATGCTCTACTATGACTTATTTTTGACATACTATACTATGACTGTTTTTGGACATACTAAACCATGACTTTTTTCAACATACTATACTATTACTTTTTTCGACATACTATACTATGACTTTTTTCGACATACTATACTATGACTTTTTTCAAAAAACTAAACCATGACTTATGTCGACAAATATACTGTGACTTTTTTTGACATACTATACTATAACTTTCGACATACTAAACTATGACTTTTTTTACGTCATATACTGTGACTTTTTTTGACATACTATACTATGACTTTTTTCATCAATCTAAACCATGACTTTTTTCGACATGATATACCATGTCTTTTTTCAACATAATATACTGTGACTTTCTTCGACATAATATACTATGACTTTCTTCGACATAATATACTATGACTTTCAACATGCTATACTATGACTTATTTTTGACATGCTATACTATGACTTTTTTTGGACATACTAAACCATGACTTTTTTCAACATACTATACTATGACTTTTTTCAACCAACTATACCATGACTTTTTTGACGTCATATACTGTAACTTTTTTTGACATACCATACTGGGACTTTTTTTGACATACTATATTATAACTTTCGACATACTAAACTATGACTTTTTTCGACATAATATACTGTGACTTTTTTGACATACTATACTTTTTTCGACATACTGTACTAAACCATGACTTTACTATAACTTTCGACATACTAAACTATGACTTTTTTTGACATAATATACTGTGACTTTTTTCGACATACTATACTATGACTTTTTTCGACATACTATACTATGACTTTTTTCAAAAAACTAAACCATGACTTATGTCGACATAATATACTGTGACTTTTTTTGACATACTATACTATAACTTTCGACATACTAAACTATGACTTTTTTGACGTCATATACTGTAACTTTTTTCGACATAATATACTATGACTTTCAACATGCTCTACTATGACTTAATTTTGACATACTATACTATGACTGTTTTTGGACATACTAAACCATGACTTTTTTCAACATACTATACTATTACTTTTTTCAACATACTATACTATGACTTTTTTCAACCAACTATACCATGACTTTTTTGACGTCATATACTGGGACTTTTTTCGACGTACTATACTATGACTTTTTTCAACAAACTATACCATGACTTTTTTGACGTCATATACTGGGACTTTTTTTGACATACTATACTATAACTTTCGACATACTAAACTATGACTTTTTTCGACATAATATACTGTGACTTTTTTGACATACTATACTTTTTTCGACATACTGTACTAAACCATGACTTTACTATAACTTTCGACATACTAAACTATGACTTTTTTTGACATAATATACTGTGACTTTTTTCGACATACTATACTATGACTTTTTTCGACATACTATACTATGACTTTTTTCAAAAAACTAAACCATGACTTATGTCGACAAATATACTGTGACTTTTTTTGACATACTATACTATAACTTTCGACATACTAAACTATGACTTTTTTGACGTCATATACTGTGACTTTTTTCGACATACTATACTATGACTTTTTTCATCAATCTAAACCATGACTTTTTTCTACATAATATACCATGACTTTTTTCAACATAATATACTGTGACTTTCTTCGACATAATATACTATGACTTTCTTCGACATAATATACTATGACTTTCAACATGCTATACTATGACTTATTTTTGACATACTATACTATGACTTTTTTTGGACATACTAAACCATGACTTTTTTCAACATACTATACTATGACTTTTTTCGACATAATATACTGACTTTTTTCGACATACTATACTATAACTTTCGACATACTATACCATGACATTTTTCGACATAATATACTGTGACTTTTTTCGATATACTATACTATAACTTTCGACATACTATACCATGACTTTTTTCGACATAATATACTATGACTTTCAACATGCTATACTATGACTTTTTTCAACATAATATACTGTGACTTTCTTCGACATAATATACTATGACTTTCAACATGCTATACTATGACTTATTTTTGACGTACTATACTATGACTGTTTTTGGACATACTAAACCATGACTTTTTTCAACATACTATACTATTACTTTTTTCAACATACTATACTATGACTTTTTTCAACAAACTATACCATGACTTTTTTGACGTCATATACTGGGACTTTTTTTGACATACTATACTATAACTTTCGACATACTAAACTATGACTTTTTTCGACATAATATACTGTGACTTTTTTGACATACTATACTTTTTTCGACATACTGTACTAAACCGTGACTTTACTATAACTTTCGACATACTAAACTATGACTTTTTTTGACATAATATACTGTGACTTTTATCGACATACCATACTATAACTTTCGACATACTCTACTATGCCTTTTTTCGCCATTCTATACTATAACCTTTTTTTACATAGTAAACTGACTTTTTTTGACAAACTATACTATGACCTTTTTTTACATACTAAACTATGACTTTCTTTTACATTTTAAACCACGACGTGCTTTAATATTACTTTTGTGGACATTATACACTAAAGATATTTGGGTGCGACGAAGATGGGATTCGAACCCACGCGTGCAGAGCACAATGGATTAGCAGTCCATCGCCTTAACCACTCGGCCACCTCGTCTGGTGATCAAAAAACTAAACCATGACTTTTTCCGACATAATATACTGTGACTTTTTTGACATACTATACTATGACTTTTTTCAAAAAACTAAACCATGACTTATGTCGACATAATATACTGTGACTTTTTTTGACATACTATACTATAACTTTCGACATACTAAACTATGACTTTTTTGACGTCATATACTGTGACTTTTTTCGACATACTATACTATGACTTTTTTCATCAATCTAAACCATGACTTTTTTCGACATAATATACCATGACTTTTTTCAACATAATATACTGTGACTTTCTTCGACATAATATACTATGACTTTCTTCGACATAATATACTATGACTTTCAACATGCTATACTATGACTTATTTTTGACATACTATACTATGACTTTTTTTGGACATACTAAACCATGACTTTTTTCAACATACTATACTATGACTTTTTTCAACATAATATACTGTGACTTTTTTCGACATAATATACTGACTTTTTTCGACATACTATACTATAACTTTCGACATACTATACCATGACATTTTTCGACATACTATACTATAACTTTCGACATACTATACCATGACTTTTTTCGACATAATATACTATGACTTTCAACATGCTATACTATGACTTTTTTCAACATGATATACTGTGACTTTCTTCGACATAATATACTATGACTTTCAACATGCTATACTATGACTTATTTTTGACATACTATACTATGACTGTTTTTGGACATACTATACTATGACTGTTTTTGGACATACTAAACCATGACTTTTTTCAACATACTATACTATGACTTTTTTCAACCAACTATACCATGACTTTTTTGACGTCATATTCTGTGACTTTTTTTGACATACTATACTGTGACTTTTTTCGACATACCATACTATAACTTTCGACATGCTATACTATGCCTTTTTTCTCCATTCTATACTGTGACATTTTTGACATAGTAAACTGACTTTTTTTGACATGCTATACTATGACTTTTTTCGACATACTATACTATGACTTTTTTTCAGTTTAGAATGTAAAAAAAGGTCATAGTTTAGAATGTAAAAAAAGGTCATAGTATAGAATGGCGAAAGAAGGCATAGTATAGTATGTCGAAAGTTATAGTATGTTATGTCGAAAAAAGTCACAGTATATTATGTCGAAAAAAGTCATAGTTTATTATGTCGAAAGGTATAGTATAGTATGTCAAAAAAAGTCTATGACTTATTATGTCGAAAAAAGTGACTAAGTCTATACTATGACTATAATAAACTATGACTTTTTTCGACATAATATACTGTGACTTTTTTCGACATAACATACTATAACTTTCGACATACTATACTATGACTTTTTTCCACATACTATACTATGACTTTTTTCAATAAACTAAACCATGACTTTTTTCGACATAATATACTGTGACTTTTTTTGACATACTATACTATACCTTTCGACATAATAAACTATGACTTTTTTCGACATAATATACTGTGACTTTTTTCGACATAACATACTGTAACTTTCGACATACTATACTATGCCTTCTTTCGCCATTCTATACTATGACCTTTTTTTACATTCTAAACTATGACTTTGTTTTACATTTTAAACCACGACGTGCTTTAATATTACTTTTGTGGACATTATACACTAAAGATACTTAGATACGACGAGGATGGGATTCGAACCCATGCGTGCAGAGCACAATGGATTAGCAGTCCATCGCCTTAACCACTCGGCCACCTCGTCTGGTGATCAAAAAACTAAACCACTATGCTACTATGACTTATTTTTGACATACTATACTATGACTTTTTTTGGACATACTAAACCATGACTTTTTTCAACATACTATACTATGACTTTTTTCAACATAATATACTGTGACTTTTTTCGACATAATATACTGACTTTTTTCGACATACTATACTATAACTTTCGACATACTATACCATGACATTTTTCGACATACTATACTATAACTTTCGACATACTATACCATGAATTTTTTCGACATAATATACTATGACTTTCAACATGCTATACTATGACTTTTTTCAACATGATATACTGTGACTTTCTTCGACATAATATACTATGACTTTCAACATGCTATACTATGACTTATTTTTGACATACTATACTATGACTGTTTTTGGACATACTAAACCATGACTTTTTTCAACATACTATACTATGACTTTTTTCAACCAACTATACCATGACTTTTTTGACGTCATATTCTGTGACTTTTTTTGACATACTATACTGTGACTTTTTTCGACATACCATACTATAACTTTCGACATGCTATACTATGCCTTTTTTCGCCATTCTATACTGTGACTTTTTTGACATAGTAAACTGACTTTTTTTGACATGCTATACTATGACTTTTTTCGACATACTATACTATGACTTTTTTCAAAAAACTAAACCATGACTTTTTTCAACATAATATACTGTGACTTTTTTCGACATACTATACTATAACTTTCGACATACTATACCATGACATTTTTCGACATAATATACTGTGACTTTTTTCGACATGCTATACTATGATTTTTTCAACATGCTATACTATGATTTTTTTCGACATACTATACTATGACTTTTTTCCACATACTATACTATGACTTTTTTCAATAAACTAAACCATGACTTTTTTCGACATAATATACTGTGACTTTTTTTGACATACTATACTATACCTTTCGACATAATAAACTATGACTTTTTTCGACATAATATACTGTGACTTTTTTCGACATAACATACTGTAACTTTCGACATACTATACTATGCCTTCTTTCGCCATTCTATACTATGACCTTTTTTTACATTCTAAACTATGACTTTGTTTTACATTTTAAACCACGACGTGCTTTAATATTACTTTTGTGGACATTATACACTAAAGATACTTAGATACGACGAGGATGGGATTCGAACCCATGCGTGCAGAGCACAATGGATTAGCAGTCCATCGCCTTAACCACTCGGCCACCTCGTCTGGTGATCAAAAAACTAAACCATGACTTTTGTCGACATAATATACTATGACTTTCAACATGCTATACTATGACTTATTTTTGACATACTATACTATGACTTTTTTTGGACATACTAAACCATGACTTTTTTCAACATACTATACTATGACTTTTTTCAACATAATATACTGTGACTTTTTTCGACATAATATACTGACTTTTTTCGACATACTATACTATAACTTTCGACATACTATACCATGACATTTTTCGACATACTATACTATAACTTTCGACATACTATACCATGAATTTTTTCGACATAATATACTATGACTTTCAACATGCTATACTATGACTTTTTTCAACATGATATACTGTGACTTTCTTCGACATAATATACTATGACTTTCAACATCATATACTATGACTTATTTTTGACATACTATACTATGACTGTTTTTGGACATACTAAACCATGACTTTTTTCAACATACTATACTATGACTTTTTTCAACCAACTATACCATGACTTTTTTGACGTCATATTCTGTGACTTTTTTTGACATACTATACTGTGACTTTTTTCGACATACCATACTATAACTTTCGACATGCTATACTATGCCTTTTTTCGCCATTCTATACTGTGACTTTTTTGACATAGTAAACTGACTTTTTTCGACATACTATACCATGAATTTTTTCGACATAATATACTATGACTTTCAACATGCTATACTATGACTTTTTTCAACATGATATACTGTGACTTTCTTCGACATAATATACTATGACTTTCAACATCATATACTATGACTTATTTTGACATACTATACTATGACTGTTTTTGGACATACTAAACCATGACTTTTTTCAACATACTATACTATGACTTTTTTCAACCAACTATACCATGACTTTTTTGACGTCATATTCTGTGACTTTTTTTGACATACTATACTGTGACTTTTTTCGACATACCATACTATAACTTTCGACATGCTATACTATGCCTTTTTTCGCCATTCTATACTGTGACTTTTTTGACATAGTAAACTGACTTTTTTCGACATACTATACCATGAATTTTTTCGACATAATATACTATGACTTTCAACATGCTATACTATGACTTTTTTCAACATGATATACTGTGACTTTCTTCGACATAATATACTATGACTTTCAACATCATATACTATGACTTATTTTTGACATACTATACTATGACTGTTTTTGGACATACTAAACCATGACTTTTTTCAACATACTATACTATGACTTTTTTCAACCAACTATACCATGACTTTTTTGACGTCATATTCTGTGACTTTTTTTGACATACTATACTGTGACTTTTTTCGACATACCATACTATAACTTTCGACATGCTATACTATGCCTTTTTTCGCCATTCTATACTGTGACTTTTTTGACATAGTAAACTGACTTTTTTTGACATGCTATACTATGACTTTTTTCAAAAAACTAAACCATGACTTTTTTCAACATAATATACTGTGACTTTTTTCGACATACTATACTATAACTTTCGACATACTATACCATGACATTTTTCGACATAATATACTGTGACTTTTTTCGACATGCTATACTATGATTTTTTTCGACATACTTATACTATGACTTTTTTCCACATACTATACTATGACTTTTTTCAATAAACTAAACCATGACTTTTTTCGACATAATATACTGTGACTTTTTTTGACATACTATACTATACCTTTCGACATAATAAACTATGACTTTTTTCGACATAATATACTGTGACTTTTTTCGACATAACATACTATAACTTTCGACATACTATACTATGCCTTCTTTCGCCATTCTATACTATGACCTTTTTTTACATTCTAAACTATGACCTTTTTTTACATTCTAAACTATGACTTTGTTTTACATTTTAAACCACGACGTGCTTTAATATTACTTTTGTGGACATTATACACTAAAGAATCTTAGATACGACGAGGATGGGATTCGAACCCACGCGTGCAGAGCACAATGGATTAGCAGTCCATCGCCTTAACCACTCGGCCACCTCGTCTGGTGCTCAAAAAACTAAACCATGACTTTTTTCGACATAATATACTATGACTTTCAACATGCTATACTATGACTTATTTTTGACATACTATACTATGACTTTTTTTGGACATACTAAACCATGACTTTTTTCAACATACTATACTATGACTTTTTTCAACATAATATACTGTGACTTTTTTCGACATAATATACTGACTTTTTTCGACATACTATACTATAACTTTCGACATACTATACCATGACATTTTTCGACATACTATACTATAACTTTCGACATACTATACCATGACTTTTTTCGACATAATATACTATGACTTTCAACATGCTATACTATGACTTTTTTCAACATGATATACTGTGACTTTCTTCGACATAATATACTATGACTTTCAACATGCTATACTATGACTTATTTTTGACATACTATACTATGACTGTTTTTGGACATACTAAACCATGACTTTTTTCAACATACTATACTATAACTTTTTTCAACCAACTATACCATGACTTTTTTGACGTCATATTCTGTGACTTTTTTTGACATACTATACTGTGACTTTTTTCGACATACCATACTATAACTTTCGACATGCTATACTATGCCTTTTTTCTCCATTCTATACTGTGACATTTTTGACATAGTAAACTGACTTTTTTTGACATGCTATACTATGACTTTTTTCGACATACTATACTATGACTTTTTTCAAAAAACTAAACCATGACTTTTTTCAACATAATATACTGTGACTTTTTTCGACATACTATACTATAACTTTCGACATACTATACCATGACATTTTTCGACATAATATACTGTGACTTTTTTCGACATGCTATACTATGATTTTTTTTCGACATACTATACTATGACTTTTTTCCACATACTATACTATGACTTTTTTCAATAAACTAAACCATGACTTTTTTCGACATAATATACTGTGACTTTTTTTGACATACTATACTATACCTTTCGACATAATAAACTATGACTTTTTTCGACATAATATACTGTGACTTTTTTCGACATAACGTACTATAACTTTCGACATACTATGCCTTCTTTCGCCATTCTATACTATGACCTTTTTTTACATTCTAAACTATGACTTTGTTTTACATTTTAAACCACGACGTGCTTTAATATTACTTTTGTGGACATTATACACTAAAGATACTTAGATACGACGAGGATGGGATTCGAACCCACGCGTGCAGAGCACAATGGATTAGCAGTCCATGGCCTTAACCACTCGGCCACCTCGTCTGGTGCTCAAAAAACTAAACCATGACTTTTTTCGACATAATATACTATGACTTTCAACGTGCTATACTATGACTTATTTTTGACATACTATACTATGACTTTTTTTGGACATACTAAACCATGACTTTTTTCAACATACTATACTATGACTTTTTTCAACATAATATACTGTGACTTTTTTCGACATAATATACTGACTTTTTTCGACATACTATACTATAACTTTCGACATACTATACCATGACATTTTTCGACATACTATACTATAACTTTCGACATACTATACCATGACTTTTTTCGACATAATATACTATGACTTTCAACATGCTATACTATGACTTTTTTCAACATGATATACTGTGACTTTCTTCGACATAATATGCTATGACTTTCAACATGCTATACTATGACTTATTTTTGACATACTATACTATGACTGTTTTTGGACATACTAAACCATGACTTTTTTCAACATACTATACTATGACTTTTTTCAACCAACTATACCATGACTTTTTTGACGTCATATTCTGTGACTTTTTTTGACATACTATACTGTGACTTTTTTCGACATACCATACTATAACTTTCGACATGCTATACTATGCCTTTTTTCTCCATTCTATACTGTGACTTTTTTGACATAGTAAACTGACTTTTTTTGACATGCTATACTATGACTTTTTTCGACATACTATACAATGACTTTTTTCAAAAAACTAAACCATGACTTTTTTCAACATAATATACTGTGACTTTTTTCGACATACTATACTATAACTTTCGACATACTATACCATGACATTTTTCGACATAATATACTGTGACTTTTTTCGACATGCTATACTATGATTTTTTTTCGACATACTATACTATGACTTTTTTCCACATACTATACTATGACTTTTTTCAATAAACTAAACCATGACTTTTTTCGACATAATATACTGTGACTTTTTTTGACATTCTATACTATACCTTTCGACATAATAAACTATGACTTTTTTCGACATAATATACTGTGACTTTTTTCGACATAACATACTATAACTTTCGACATACTATACTATGCCTTCTTTCGCCATTCTATACTATGACCTTTTTTTACATTCTAAACTATGACTTTGTTTTACATTTTAAACCACGACGTGCTTTAATATTACTTTTGTGGACATTATACACTAAAGATACTTAGATACGACGAGGATGGGATTCGAACCCACGCGTGCAGAGCACAATGGATTAGCAGTCCATCGCCTTAACCACTCGGCCACCTCGTCTGGTGATCAAAAAACTAAACCATGACTTTTTTCGACATAATATACGATGACTTTCAACATGCTATACTATGACTTATTTTTGACATACTATACTATGACTTTTTTTGGACATACTAAACCATGACTTTTTTCAACATACTATACTATGACTTTTTTCAACATAATATACTGTGACTTTTTTCGACATAATATACTGACTTTTTTCGACATACTATACTATAACTTTCGACATACTATACCATGACATTTTTTGACATACTATACTATAACTTTCGACATACTATACCATGACTTTTTTCGACATAATATACTATGACTTTCAACATGCTATACTATGACTTTTTTCAACATGATATACTGTGACTTTCTTCGACATAATATACTATGACTTTCAACATGCTATACTATGACTTATTTTTGACATACTATACTATGACTGTTTTTGGACATACTAAACCATGACTTTTTTCAACATACTATACTATGACTTTTTTCAACCAACTATACCATGACTTTTTTGACGTCATATTCTGTGACTTTTTTTGACATACTATACTGTGACTTTTTTCGACATACCATACTATAACTTTCGACATGCTATACTATGCCTTTTTTTCGCCATTCTATACTGTGACTTTTTTGACATAGTAAACTGACTTTTTTTGACATGCTATACTATGACTTTTTTCGACATACTATACTATGACTTTTTTCAAAAAACTAAACCATGACTTTTTTCAACATAATATACTGTGACTTTTTTCGACATACTATACTATAACTTTCGACATACTATACCATGACATTTTTCGACATAATATACTGTGACTTTTTTCGACATGCTATACTATGATTTTTTTCGACATACTATACTATGACTTTTTTCCACATACTATACTATGACTTTTTTCAATAAACTAAACCATGACTTTTTTCGACATAATATACTGTGACTTTTTTTGACATACTATACTATACCTTTCGACATAATAAACTATGACTTTTTTCGACATAATATACTGTGACTTTTTTCGACATAACGTACTATAACTTTCGACATACTATGCCTTCTTTCGCCATTCTATACTATGACCTTTTTTTACATTCTAAACTATGACTTTGTTTTACATTTTAAACCACGACGTGCTTTAATATTACTTTTGTGGACATTATACACTAAAGATACTTAGATACGACGAGGATGGGATTCGAACCCACGCGTGCAGAGCACAATGGATTAGCAGTCCATCACCTTAACCACTCGGCCACCTCGTCTGGTGCTCAAAAAACTAAACCATGACTTTTTTCGACATAATATACTATGACTTTCAACGTGCTATACTATGACTTATTTTTGACATACTATACTATGACTTTTTTTGGACATACTAAACCATGACTTTTTTCAACATACTATACTATGACTTTCGACATACTATACCATGACATTTTTCGACATACTATACTATAACTTTCGACATACTATACCATGACTTTTTTCGACATAATATACTATGACTTTCAACATGCTATACTATGACTTTTTTCAACATGATATACTGTGACTTTCTTCGACATAATATGCTATGACTTTCAACATGCTATACTATGACTTATTTTTGACATACTATACTATGACTGTTTTTGGACATACTAAACCATGACTTTTTTCAACATACTATACTATGACTTTTTTCAACCAACTATACCATGACTTTTTTGACGTCATATTCTGTGACTTTTTTTGACATACTATACTGTGACTTTTTTCGACATACCATACTATAACTTTCGACATGCTATACTATGCCTTTTTTCTCCATTCTATACTGTGACTTTTTTGACATAGTAAACTGACTTTTTTTGACATGCTATACTATGACTTTTTTCGACATACTATACTATGACTTTTTTCAAAAAACTAAACCATGACTTTTTTCAACATAATATACTGTGACTTTTTTCGACATACTATACTATAACTTTCGACATACTATACCATGACATTTTTCGACATAATATACTGTGACTTTTTTCGACATGCTATACTATGATTTTTTTCGACATACTATACTATGACTTTTTTCCACATACTATACTATGACTTTTTTCAATAAACTAAACCATGACTTTTTTCGACATAATATACTGTGACTTTTTTTGACATTCTATACTATACCTTTCGACATAATAAACTATGACTTTTTTCGACATAATATACTGTGACTTTTTTCGACATAACATACTATAACTTTCGACATACTATACTATGCCTTCTTTCGCCATTCTATACTATGACCTTTTTTTACATTCTAAACTATGACTTTGTTTTACATTTTAAACCACGACGTGCTTTAATATTACTTTTGTGGACATTATACACTAAAGATACTTAGATACGACGAGGATGGGATTCGAACCCACGCGTGCAGAGCACAATGGATTAGCAGTCCATCGCCTTAACCACTCGGCCACCTCGTCTGGTGATCAAAAAACTAAACCATGACTTTTTTCGACATAATATACGATGACTTTCAACATGCTATACTATGACTTATTTTTGACATACTATACTATGACTTTTTTTGGACATACTAAACCATGACTTTTTTCAACATACTATACTATGACTTTTTTCAACATAATATACTGTGACTTTTTTCGACATAATATACTGACTTTTTTCGACATACTATACTATAACTTTCGACATACTATACCATGACATTTTTTGACATACTATACTATAACTTTCGACATACTATACCATGACTTTTTTCGACATAATATACTATGACTTTCAACATGCTATACTATGACTTTTTTCAACATGATATACTGTGACTTTCTTCGACATAATATACTATGACTTTCAACATGCTATACTATGACTTATTTTTGACATACTATACTATGACTGTTTTTGGACATACTAAACCATGACTTTTTTCAACATACTATACTATGACTTTTTTCAACCAACTATACCATGACTTTTTTGACGTCATATTCTGTGACTTTTTTTGACATACTATACTGTGACTTTTTTCGACATACCATACTATAACTTTCGACATGCTATACTATGCCTTTTTTCGCCATTCTATACTGTGACTTTTTTGACATAGTAAACTGACTTTTTTTGACATGCTATACTATGACTTTTTTCGACATACTATACTATGACTTTTTTCAAAAAACTAAACCATGACTTTTTTCAACATAATATACTGTGACTTTTTTCGACATACTATACTATAACTTTCGACATACTATACCATGACATTTTTCGACATAATATACTGTGACTTTTTTCGACATGCTATACTATGATTTTTTTTGACATACTATACTATGACTTTTTTCAAAAAACTAAACCATGACTTTTTTCAACATAATATACTGTGACTTTTTTCGACATACTATACTATAACTTTCGACATACTATACCATGACATTTTTCGACATAATATACTGTGACTTTTTTCGACATGCTATACTATGATTTTTTTCGACATACTATACTATGACTTTTTTCCACATACTATACTATGACTTTTTTCAATAAACTAAACCATGACTTTTTTCGACATAATATACTGTGACTTTTTTTGACATTCTATACTATACCTTTCGACATAATAAACTATGACTTTTTTCGACATAATATACTGTGACTTTTTTCGACATAACATACTATAACTTTCGACATACTATACTATGCCTTCTTTCGCCATTCTATACTATGACCTTTTTTTACATTCTAAACTATGACTTTGTTTTACATTTTAAACCACGACGTGCTTTAATATTACTTTTGTGGACATTATACACTAAAGATACTTAGATACGACGAGGATGGGATTCGAACCCACGCGTGCAGAGCACAATGGATTAGCAGTCCATCGCCTTAACCACTCGGCCACCTCGTCTGGTGATCAAAAAACTAAACCATGACTTTTTTCGACATAATATACGATGACTTTCAACATGCTATACTATGACTTATTTTTGACATACTATACTATGACTTTTTTTGGACATACTAAACCATGACTTTTTTCAACATACTATACTATGACTTTTTTCAACATACTATACTGTGACTTTTTTCGACATACCATACTATAACTTTCGACATGCTATACTATGCCTTTTTTCGCCATTCTATACTGTGACTTTTTTGACATAGTAAACTGACTTTTTTTGACATGCTATACTATGACTTTTTTCGACATACTATACTATGACTTTTTTCAAAAAACTAAACCATGACTTTTTTCAACATAATATACTGTGACTTTTTTCGACATACTATACTATAACTTTCGACATACTATACCATGACATTTTTCGACATAATATACTGTGACTTTTTTCGACATGCTATACTATGATTTTTTTCGACATACTATACTATGACTTTTTTCCACATACTATACTATGACTTTTTTCAATAAACTAAACCATGACTTTTTTCGACATAATATACTGTGACTTTTTTTGACATACTATACTATACCTTTCGACATAATAAACTATGACTTTTTTCGACATAATATACTGTGACTTTTTTCGACATAACGTACTATAACTTTCGACATACTATGCCTTCTTTCGCCATTCTATACTATGACCTTTTTTTACATTCTAAACTATGACTTTGTTTTACATTTTAAACCACGACGTGCTTTAATATTACTTTTGTGGACATTATACACTAAAGATACTTAGATACGACGAGGATGGGATTCGAACCCACGCGTGCAGAGCACAATGGATTAGCAGTCCATCGCCTTAACCACTCGGCCACCTCGTCTGGTGCTCAAAAAACTAAACCATGACTTTTTTCGACATAATATACTATGACTTTCAACATGCTATACAATGACTTATTTTTGACATACTATACTATGACTTTTTTTGGACATACTAAACCATGACTTTTTTCAACATACTATACTATGACTTTTTTCAACATAATATACTGTGACTTTTTTCGACATAATATACTGACTTTTTTCGACATACTATACTATAACTTTCGACATACTATACCATGACATTTTTCGACATACTATACTATAACTTTCGACATACTATACCATGACTTTTTTCGACATAATATACTATGACTTTCAACATGCTATACTATGACTTATTTTTGACATACTATACTATGACTGTTTTTGGACATACTAAACCATGACTTTTTTCAACATACTATACTATGACTTTTTTCAACCAACTATACCATGACTTTTTTGACGTCATATTCTGTGACTTTTTTTGACATACTATACTGTGACTTTTTTCGACATACCATACTATAACTTTCGACATGCTATACTATGCCTTTTTTCTCCATTCTATACTGTGACTTTTTTGACATAGTAAACTGACTTTTTTTGACATGCTATACTATGACTTTTTACGACATACTATACTATGACTTTTTTCAAAAAACTAAACCATGACTTTTTTCAACATAATATACTGTGACTTTTTTCGACATACTATACTATAACTTTCGACATACTATACCATGACATTTTTCGACATACTATACTATAACTTTCGACATACTATACCATGACTTTTTTCGACATAATATACTATGACTTTCAACATGCTATACTATGACTTTTTTCAACATGATATACTGTGACTTTCTTCGACATAATATACTATGACTTTCAACATGCTATACTATGACTTATTTTTGACATACTATACTATGACTGTTTTTGGACATACTAAACCATGACTTTTTTCAACATACTATACTATGACTTTTTTCAACCAACTATACCATGACTTTTTTGACGTCATATTCTGTGACTTTTTTTGACATACTATACTGTGACTTTTTTCGACATACCATACTATAACTTTCGACATGCTATACTATGCCTTTTTTCGCCATTCTATACTGTGACTTTTTTGACATAGTAAACTGACTTTTTTTGACATGCTATACTATGACTTTTTTCGACATACTATACTATGACTTTTTTCAAAAAACTAAACCATGACTTTTTTCAACATAATATACTGTGACTTTTTTCGACATACTATACTATAACTTTCGACATACTATACCATGACATTTTTCGACATACTATACTATAACTTTCGACATACTATACCATGACTTTTTTCGACATAATATACTATGACTTTTTTCCACATACTATACTATGACTTTTTTCAATAAACTAAACCATGACTTTTTTCGACATAATATACTGTGACTTTTTTTGACATACTATACTATACCTTTCGACATAATAAACTATGACTTTTTTCGACATAATATACTGTGACTTTTTTCGACATAACGTACTATAACTTTCGACATACTATGCCTTCTTTCGCCATTCTATACTATGACCTTTTTTTACATTCTAAACTATGACTTTGTTTTACATTTTAAACCACGACGTGCTTTAATATTACTTTTGTGGACATTATACACTAAAGATACTTAGATACGACGAGGATGGGATTCGAACCCACGCGTGCAGAGCACAATGGATTAGCAGTCCATCGCCTTAACCACTCGGCCACCTCGTCTGGTGCTCAAAAAACTAAACCATGACTTTTTTCGACATAATATACTATGACTTTCAACATGCTATACAATGACTTATTTTTGACATACTATACTATGACTTTTTTTGGACATACTAAACCATGACTTTTTTCAACATACTATACTATGACTTTTTTCAACATAATATACTGTGACTTTTTTCGACATAATATACTGACTTTTTTCGACATACTATACTATAACTTTCGACATACTATACCATGACATTTTTCGACATACTATACTATAACTTTCGACATACTATACCATGACTTTTTTCGACATAATATACTATGACTTTCAACATGCTATACTATGACTTTTTTCAACATGATATACTGTGACTTTCTTCGACATAATATACTATGACTTTCAACATGCTATACTATGACTTATTTTTGACATACTATACTATGACTGTTTTTGGACATACTAAACCATGACTTTTTTCAACATACTATACTATGACTTTTTTCAACCAACTATACCATGACTTTTTTGACGTCATATTCTGTGACTTTTTTGACATACTATACTGTGACTTTTTTCGACATACCATACTATAACTTTCGACATGCTATACTATGCCTTTTTTCTCCATTCTATACTGTGACTTTTTTGACATAGTAAACTGACTTTTTTTGACATGCTATACTATGACTTTTTTCGACATACTATACTATGACTTTTTTCAAAAAACTAAACCATGACTTTTTTCAACATAATATACTGTGACTTTTTTCGACATACTATACTATAACTTTCGACATACTATACCATGACATTTTTCGACATACTATACTATAACTTTCGACATACTATACCATGACTTTTTTCGACATAATATACTATGACTTTCAACATGCTATACTATGACTTTTTTCAACATGATATACTGTGACTTTCTTCGACATAATATACTATGACTTTCAACATGCTATACTATGACTTATTTTTGACATACTATACTATGACTGTTTTTGGACATACTAAACCATGACTTTTTTCAACATACTATACTATGACTTTTTTCAACCAACTATACCATGACTTTTTTGACGTCATATTCTGTGACTTTTTTTGACATACTATACTGTGACTTTTTTCGACATACCATACTATAACTTTCGACATGCTATACTATGCCTTTTTTCGCCATTCTATACTGTGACTTTTTTGACATAGTAAACTTACTTTTTTTGACATGCTATACTATGACTTTTTTCGACATACTATACTATGACTTTTTTCAAAAAACTAAACCATGACTTTTTTCAACATAATATACTGTGACTTTTTTCGACATACTATACTATAACTTTCGACATACTATACCATGACATTTTTCGACATAATATACTGTGACTTTTTTCAACATGCTATACTATGAGTTTTTTTCGACATACTACACTATGACTTTTTTCCACATACTATACTATGACTTTTTTCAATAAACTAAACCATGACTTTTTTCGACATAATATACTGTGACTTTTTTTGACATACTATACTATACCTTTCGACATAATAAACTATGACTTTTTTCGACATAACATACTATAACTTTCGACATACTATACTATGCCTTCTTTCGCCATTCTATACTATGACCTTTTTTACATTCTAAACTATGACTTTGTTTTACATTTTAAACCACGACGTGCTTTAATATTACTTTTGTGGACATTATACACTAAAGATACTTAGATACGACAAGGATGGGATTCGAACCCACGCGTGCAGAGCACAATGGATTAGCAGTCCATCGCCTTAACCACTCCGCCACCTCGTCTGGTGATCAAAAAACTAAACCATGACTTTTTTCGACATAATATACTATGACTTTCAACATGCTATACTATGACTTATTTTTGACATACTATACTATGACTTTTTTTGGACATACTAAACCATGACTTTTTTCAACATACTATACTATGACTTTTTTCAACATAATATACTGTGACTTTTTTCAACATAATATACTGACTTTTTTCGACATACTATACTATAACTTTCGACATACTATACCATGACATTTTTCGACATACTATACTATAACTTTCGACATACTATACCATGACTTTTTTCGACATAATATACTATGACTTTCAACATGCTATACTATGACTTTTTTCAACATGATATACTGTGACTTTCTTCGACATAATATACTATGACTTTCAACATGCTATACTATGACTTATTTTTGACATACTATACTATGACTGTTTTTGGACATACTAAACCATGACTTTTTTCAACATACTATACTATGACTTTTTTCAACCAACTATACCATGACTTTTTTGACGTCATATTCTGTGACTTTTTTTGACATACTATACTGTGACTTTTTTCGACATACCATACTATAACTTTCGACATGCTATACTATGCCTTTTTTCGCCATTCTATACTGTGACTTTTTTGACATAGTAAACTTACTTTTTTTGACATGCTATACTATGACTTTTTTCGACATACTATACTATGACTTTTTTCAAAAAACTAAACCATGACTTTTTTCAACATAATATACTGTGACTTTTTTCGACATACTATACTATAACTTTCGACATACTATACCATGACATTTTTCGACATAATATACTGTGACTTTTTTCAACATGCTATACTATGATTTTTTTCGACATACTACACTATGACTTTTTTCCACATACTATACTATGACTTTTTTCAATAAACTAAACCATGACTTTTTTCGACATAATATACTGTGACTTTTTTTGACATACTATACTATACCTTTCGACATAATAAACTATGACTTTTTTCGACATAACATACTATAACTTTCGACATACTATACTATGCCTTCTTTCGCCATTCTATACTATGACCTTTTTTTACATTCTAAACTATGACTTTGTTTTACATTTTAAACCACGACGTGCTTTAATATTACTTTTGTGGACATTATACACTAAAGATACTTAGATACGACAAGGATGGGATTCGAACCCACGCGTGCAGAGCACAATGGATTAGCAGTCCATCGCCTTAACCACTCCGCCACCTCGTCTGGTGATCAAAAAACTAAACCATGACTTTTTTCGACATAATATACTATGACTTTCAACATGCTATACTATGACTTATTTTTGACATACTATACTATGACTTTTTTTGGACATACTAAACCATGACTTTTTTCAACATACTATACTATGACTTTTTTCAACATAATATACTGTGACTTTTTTCAACATAATATACTGACTTTTTTCGACATACTATACTATAACTTTCGACATACTATACCATGACATTTTTCGACATACTATACTATAACTTTCGACATACTATACCATGACTTTTTTCGACATAATATACTATGACTTTCAACATGCTATACTATGACTTTTTTCAACATGATATACTGTGACTTTCTTCGACATAATATACTATGACTTTCAACATGCTATACTATGACTTATTTTTGACATACTATACTATGACTGTTTTTGGACATACTAAACCATGACTTTTTTCAACATACTATACTATGACTTTTTTCAACCAACTATACCATGACTTTTTTGACGTCATATTCTGTGACTTTTTTTGACATACTATACTGTGACTTTTTTCGACATACCATACTATAACTTTCGACATGCTATACTATGCCTTTTTTCGCCATTCTATACTGTGACTTTTTTGACATAGTAAACTGACTTTTTTTGACATGCTATACTATGACTTTTTTCGACATACTATACTATAACTTTCGACATACTATACCATGACATTTTTCGACATAATATACTGTGACTTTTTTCGACATGCTATACTGTGATTTTTTTCGACATACTACACTATGACTTTTTTCCACATACTATACTATGACTTTTTTCAATAAACTAAACCATGACTTTTTTCGACATAATATACTGTGACATTTTTTGACATACTATACTATACCTTTCGACATAATAAACTATGACTTTTTTCGACATAATATACTGTGACTTTTTTCGACATAACGTACTATAACTTTCGACATACTATACTATGCCTTCTTTCGCCATTCTATACTCTGACCTTTTTTTACATTCTAAACTATGACTTTGTTTTACATTTTAAACCACGACGTGCTTTAATATTAATTTTGTGGACATTATACACTAAAGATACTTAGATACGACAAGGATGGGATTCGAACCCACGCGTGCAGAGCACAATGGATTAGCAGTCCATCGCCTTAACCACTCGGCCACCTCGTCCGGTGCTCAAAAATCTAAACCATGACTTTTTTCGACATAATATACTATGACTTTCAACATGCTATACTATGACTTATTTTTGATATACTATACTATGACTTTTTTTGGACATACTAAACCATGACTTTTTTCAACATACTATACTATGACTTTTTTCAACATAATATACTGTGACTTTTTTCGACATAATATACTGACTTTTTTCGACATACTATACTATAACTTTCGACATACTATACCATGAATTTTTTCGACATAATATACTATGACTTTCAACATGCTATACTATGACTTTTTTCAACATGATATACTGTGACTTTCTTCGACATAATATACTATGACTTTCAACATGCTATACTATGACTTATTTTTGACATACTATACTATGACTGTTTTTGGACATACTAAACCATGACTTTTTTCAACATACTATACTATGACTTTTTTCAACCAACTATACCATGACTTTTTTGACGTCATATTCTGTGACTTTTTTTGACATACTATACTGTGACTTTTTTCGACATACCATACTATAACTTTCGACATGCTATACTATGCCTTTTTTCGCCATTCTATACTGTGACTTTTTTGACATAGTAAACTGACTTTTTTTGACATGCTATACTATGACTTTTTTCGACATACTATACTATGACTTTTTTCAAAAAACTAAACCATGACTTTTTTCAACATAATATACTGTGACTTTTTTCGACATACTATACTATAACTTTCGACATACTATACCATGACATTTTTCGACATAATATACTGTGACTTTTTTCGACATGCTATACTATGATTTTTTTCGACATACGATACTATGACTTTTTTCCACATACTATAAAATGACTTTTTTCAATAAACTAAACCATGACTTATGTCGACATAATATACTGTGACTTTTTTTGACATACTATACTATAACTTTCGACATACTAAACTATGACTTTTTTGACGTCATATACTGTGACTTTTTTCGACATACTATACTATGACTTTTTTCATCAAACTAAACCATGACTTTTTTCGACATAACATACCATGACTTTTTTCAACATAATATACTGTGACTTTCTTCGACATAATACACTATGACTTTCTTCGACATAATATACTATGACTTTTTTCAAAAAACTAAACCATGACTTATTTCGACATAATATACTGTGACTTTTTTTGACATACTATACTATAACTTTCGACATACTAAACTATGACTTTTTTGACGTCATATACTGTGACTTTTTTCGACATACTATACTATGACTTTTTTCATCAATCTAAACCATGACTTTTTTCGACATAATATACCATGACTTTTTTCAACATAATATACTGTGACTTTCTTCGACATAATATACTATGACTTTCTTCGACATAATATACTATGACTTTCAACATGCTATACTATGACTTATTTTTGACATACTATACTATGACTTTTTTTGGACATACTAAACCATGACTTTTTCAACATACTATACTATGACTTTTTTCAACATAATATACTGTGACTTTTTTCGACATAATATACTGACTTTTTTCGACATACTATACTATAACTTTCGACATACTATACCATGACATTTTTCGACATAATATACTGTGACTTTTTTCAACATACTATACTATAACTTTCGACATACTTTACCATGACTTTTTTCGACATAATATACTATGACTTTCAACATGCTATACTATGACTTTTTTCAACATAATATACTGTGACTTTCTTCGACATAATATACTATGACTTTCAACATGCTATACTATGACTTATTTTTGACATACTATACTATGACTGTTTTTGGACATACTAAACCATGACTTTTTTCAACATACTATACTATTACTTTTTTCAACATACTATACTATGACTTTTTTCGACATAATATACTGTGACTTTTTTGACATACTATACTTTTTTCGACATACTGTACTAAACCATGACTTTACTATAACTTTCGACATACTAAACTATGACTTTTTTGACGTCATATACTGTGACTTTTTTCGACATACTAAACCATGACTTTTTTCGACATGATATACCATGTCTTTTTTCAACATAATATACTGTGACTTTCTTCGACATAATATACTATGACTTTCTTCGACATAATATACTATGACTTTCAACATGCTATACTATGACTTATTTTTGACATGCTATACTATGACTTTTTTGACATAGTAAACTGACTTTTTTTGACATGCTATACTATGACTTTTTTCGACATGCTATACTATGACTTTTTTCAAAAAACTAAACCATGACTTTTTTCAACATAATATACTGTGACTTTTTTCGACATACTATACTATAACTTTCGACATACTATACCATGACATTTTTTGACATAATATACTGTGACTTTTTTCGACATACTATACTATGATTTTTTTCGACATACTATACTATGACTTTTTTCGACATACTATACTATGATTTTTTTCAATAAACTAAACCATGACTTTTTTCGACATAATATACTGTGACTTTTTTTGACATACTATACTATACCTTTCGACATAATAAACTATGACTTTTTTCGACATAATATACTGACTTTTTTCGACATAACATACTATGACTTTCGACATACTATACTATGCCTTTTTTCGCCATTCTATACTATGACCTTTTTTTACATAGTAAACTGACTTTTTTTGACAAACTATACTATGACCTTTTTTTACATACTAAACTATGACTTTCTTTTACATTTTAAACCACGACGTGCTTTAATATTACTTTTGTGGACATTATACACTAAAGATATTTGGGTGCGACGAGGATGGGATTCTAACCCACGCGTGCAGAGCACAATGGATTAGCAGTCCATCGCCTTAACCACTCGGCCACCTCGTCTGGTGATCAAAAAACTAAACCATGACTTTTTCCGACATAATATACTGTGACTTTTTTTGACATACTATACTATGACTTTTTTCAAAAAACTAAACGATGACTTATTTCGACATAATATACTGTGACTTTTTTTGACATACTATACTATAACTTTCGACATACTAAACTATGACTTTTTTCCACATAATATACTGTGACTTTTTTGACATACTATACTTTTTTCAACATACTGTACTAAACCATGACTTTACTATAACTTTCGACATACTAAACTATGACTTTTTTTGACATAATATACTGTGACTTTTTTCGACATAACATACTATAACTTTCGACATACTCTACTATGCCTTTTTTCGCCATTCTATACTATGACCTTTTTTTACATAGTAAACTGACTTTTTTTGACAAACTATACTATGACCTTTTTTTACATAGTAAACTGACTTTTTTTGACAAACTATACTATGACCTTTTTTTACATACTAAACTATGACTTTCTTTTACATTTTAAACCACGACGTGCTTTAATATTACTTTTGTGGACATTATACACTAAAGATATTTGGGTGCGACGAGGATGGGATTCGAACCCACGCGTGCAGAGCACAATGGATTAGCAGTCCATCGCCTTAACCACTCGGCCACCTCATCTGGAAATCAAAAAACTAAACCATGACTTTTTCCGACATAATATACTGTGACTTTTTTTGACATACTATACTATGACTTTTTTCAAAAAACTAAACCATGACTAATTTCGACATAATATACTGTGACTTTTTTGACATACTATACTATAACTTTCGACATACTAAACTATGACTTTTTTGACGTCATATACTGTGACTTTTTTCGACATACTATACTATGACTTTTTTCATCAATCTGAACCATGACTTTTTTCGACATGATATACCATGTCTTTTTTCAACATAATATACTGTGACTTTCTTCGACATAATATACTGTGACTTTCTTCGACATAATATACTATGAATTTCAACATGCTATACTATGACTTATTTTTGACATGCTATACTATGACTTTTTTTGGACATACTAAACCATGACTTTTTTCAACATACTATACTATGACTTTTTTCAACCAACTATACCATGACTTTTTTGACGTCATATACTGTGACTTTTTTTGACATACTATACTGTGACTTTTTTCGACATACCATACTATAACTTTCGACATGCTATACTATGCCTTTTTTCGCCATTCTATACTGTGACTTTTTTGACATAGTAAACTGACTTTTTTTGACATGCTATACTATGACTTTTTTTGGACATACTAAACCATGACTTTTTTGACGTCATATACTGTGACTTTTTTCGACATACTAAACTATGACTTTTTTCGACATAATATACTGTGACTTTTTTCGACATACCATACTATAACTTTCGACATGCTATACTATGCCTTTTTTCGCCATTCTATACTGTGACTTTTTTGACATAGTAATCTGACTTTTTTTGACATGCTATACTATGACTTTTTTTGGACATACTAAACCATGACTTTTTTGACGTCATATACTGTGACTTTTTTCAACAAACTATACCATGACTTTTTTGACGTCATATACTGTGACTTTTTTCGACGTACTATACTATGACTTTTTTCAACAAACTATACCATGACTTTTTTGACGTCATATACTGGGACTTTTTTTGACATACTATACTTACTTACTTACTGACATAGTTAACTTTCAACATACTAAACTATGACTTTTTTCGACATAATATACTGTGACTTTTTTTGACATACTATACTATAACTTGCAGAGCACAATGGATTAGCAGTCCATCGCCTTAACCACTCGGCAACCTCGTCTGGTGATCAAAGAACTAAACCATGACTTTTTCCGACATAATATACTGTGACTTTTTTTGACATACTATACTATAACTTTCGACTTACTAAACTATGACTTTTTTTGACGTCATATACTGTGACTTTTTTCGACATACTATACTATGACTTTCGACATACTAAACTATGACTTTTTTGACGTCATATACTGTGACTTTTTTTGACATACTATACTATAACTTTCAACATACTAAACTATGACTTTTTTCGACATAATATACTGTGACTTTTTTGACATACTATACTTTTTTCGACATACTGTACTAAACCATGACTTTACTATAACTTTCGACATACTAAACTATGACTTTTTTGACGTCATATACTGTGACTTTTTTCGACATACTATACTATGACTTTTTTCATCAGTCTAAACCATGACTTTTTTCGACATGATATACCATGTCTTTTTTCAACATAATATACTGTGACTTTCTTCGACATAATATACTATGACTTTCTTCGACATAATATACTATGACTTTCAACATGCTATACTATGACTTATTTTTGACATGCTATACTATGACTTTTTTGACATAGTAAACTGACTTTTTTTGACATGCTATACTATGACTTTTTTCGACATGCTATACTATGACTTTTTTCAAAAAACTAAACCATGACTTTTTTCAACATAATATACTGTGACTTTTTTCGACATACTATACTATAACTTTCGACATACTATACCATGACATTTTTTGACATAATATACTGTGACTTTTTTCGACATACTATACTATGATTTTTTTCGACATACTATACTATGACTTTTTTCGACATACTATACTATGATTTTTTTCAATAAACTAAACCATGACTTTTTTCGACATAATATACTGTGACTTTTTTTGACATACTATACTATACCTTTCGACATAATAAACTATGACTTTTTTCGACATAATATACTGTGACTTTTTTCGACATAACATACTATGACTTTCGACATACTATACTATGCCTTTTTTCGCCATTCTATACTATGACCTTTTTTTACATAGTAAACTGACTTTTTTTGACAAACTATACTATGACCTTTTTTTACATACTAAACTATGACTTTCTTTTACATTTTAAACCACGACGTGCTTTAATATTACTTTTGTGGACATTATACACTAAAGATATTTGGGTGCGACGAGGATGGGATTCTAACCCACGCGTGCAGAGCACAATGGATTAGCAGTCCATCGCCTTAACCACTCGGCCACCTCGTCTGGTGATCAAAAAACTAAACCATGACTTTTTCCGACATAATATACTGTGACTTTTTTTGACATACTATACTATGACTTTTTTCAAAAAACTAAACGATGACTTATTTCGACATAATATACTGTGACTTTTTTTGACATACTATACTGTGACTTTCTTCGACATAATATACTATGACTTTCTTCGACATAATATACTATGACTTTCAACATGCTATACTATGACTTATTTTTGACATACTATACTATGACTTTTTTTGGACATACTAAACCATGACTTTTTTCAACATACTATACTATGACTTTTTTCAACATAATATACTGTGACTTTTTTCAACAAACTATACCATGACTTTTTTGACGTCATATACTGGGACTTTTTTTGACATACTATACTATAACTTTCGACATACTAAACTATGACTTTTTTCCACATAATATACTGTGACTTTTTTGACATACTATACTTTTTTCAACATACTGTACTAAACCATGACTTTACTATAACTTTCGACATACTAAACTATGACTTTTTTTGACATAATATACTGTGACTTTTTTCGACATAACATACTATAACTTTCGACATACTCTACTATGCCTTTTTTCGCCATTCTATACTATGACCTTTTTTTACATAGTAAACTGACTTTTTTTGACAAACTATACTATGACCTTTTTTTACATAGTAAACTGACTTTTTTTGACAAACTATACTATGACCTTTTTTTACATACTAAACTATGACTTTCTTTTACATTTTAAACCACGACGTGCTTTAATATTACTTTTGTGGACATTATACACTAAAGATATTTGGGTGCGACGAGGATGGGATTCGAACCCACGCGTGCAGAGCACAATGGATTAGCAGTCCATCGCCTTAACCACTCGGCCACCTCATCTGGAAATCAAAAAACTAAACCATGACTTTTTCCGACATAATATACTGTGACTTTTTTTGACATACTATACTATGACTTTTTTCAAAAAACTAAACCATGACTAATTTCGACATAATATACTGTGACTTTTTTTGACATACTATACTATAACTTTCGACATACTAAACTATGACTTTTTTGACGTCATATACTGTGACTTTTTTCGACATACTATACTATGACTTTTTTCATCAATCTGAACCATGACTTTTTTCGACATGATATACCATGTCTTTTTTCAACATAATATACTGTGACTTTCTTCGACATAATATACTGTGACTTTCTTCGACATAATATACTATGAATTTCAACATGCTATACTATGACTTATTTTTGACATGCTATACTATGACTTTTTTTGGACATACTAAACCATGACTTTTTTCAACATACTATACTATGACTTTTTTCAACCAACTATACCATGACTTTTTTGACGTCATATACTGTGACTTTTTTTGACATACTATACTGTGACTTTTTTCGACATACCATACTATAACTTTCGACATGCTATACTATGCCTTTTTTCGCCATTCTATACTGTGACTTTTTTGACATAGTAAACTGACTTTTTTTGACATGCTATACTATGACTTTTTTTGGACATACTAAACCATGACTTTTTTGACGTCATATACTGTGACTTTTTTCGACATACTAAACTATGACTTTTTTCGACATAATATACTGTGACTTTTTTCGACATACCATACTATAACTTTCGACATGCTATACTATGCCTTTTTTCGCCATTCTATACTGTGACTTTTTTGACATAGTAATCTGACTTTTTTTGACATGCTATACTATGACTTTTTTTGGACATACTAAACCATGACTTTTTTGACGTCATATACTGTGACTTTTTTCAACAAACTATACCATGACTTTTTTGACGTCATATACTGTGACTTTTTTCGACGTACTATACTATGACTTTTTTCAACAAACTATACCATGACTTTTTTGACGTCATATACTGGGACTTTTTTTGACATACTATACTTACTTACTTACTGACATAGTTAACTTTCAACATACTAAACTATGACTTTTTTCGACATAATATACTGTGACTTTTTTTGACATACTATACTATAACTTTCGACATACTAAACCATGACTTTTTTCGACATAATATACTGACTTTTTTCGACATACCATACTATAACTTTCGACATACTATACTATGCCTTTTTTCGCCATTCTATACTATGACCTTTTTTTTAATAGTAAACTGACTTTTTTTGACAAACTATACTATGACCTTTTTTTACATATTAAACTATGACTTTCTTTTACATTTTAAACCACTACGTGCTTTAATATTACTTTTGTGGACATTATACACTAAAGATATTTGGGTGCGACGAGGATGTGATTCGAACCCACGCGTGCAGAGCACAATGGATTAGCAGTCCATCGCCTTAACCACTCGGCAACCTCGTCTGGTGATCAAAGAACTAAACCATGACTTTTTCCGACATAATATACTGTGACTTTTTTTGACATACTATACTATAACTTTCGACTTACTAAACTATGACTTTTTTTGACGTCATATACTGTGACTTTTTTCGACATACTATACTATGACTTTCGACATACTAAACTATGACTTTTTTGACGTCATATACTGTGACTTTTTTCGACATACTATACTATGACTTTTTTCATCAATCTAAACCATGACTTTTTTCGACATAATATACTGTGACTTTCTTCGACATAATATACTATGACTTTCTTCGACATAATATACTATGACTTTCAACATGCTATACTATGACTTATTTTTGACATACTATACTATGACTTTTTTTGGACATACTAAACCATGACTTTTTTCAACATACTATACTATGACTTTTTTCAACATACTATACCATGACTTTTTTGACGTCATATACTGACTTTTTTTGACATCCTATACTATAACTTTCGACATACTAAACTATGACTTTTTTCGACATAATATACTGTGACTTTTTTGACATACTATACTTTTTTCGACATAATGTACTAAACCATGACTTTACTATAACTTTCGACATACTAAACTATGACTTTTTTTGACATAATATACTGTGACTTTTTTCGACATACTATACTATGACTTTTTTCGACATACTATACTATGACTTTTTTCAAAAAACTAAACCATGACTTATGTCGACATAATATACTGTGACTTTTTTTGACATACTATACTATAACTTTCGACATACTAAACTATGACTTTTTTGACGTCATATACTGTGACTTTTTTGACATAGTAAACAGAATTTTTTTGACATGCTATACTATGACTTTTTTTGGATATACTAAACCATGACTTTTTTGACGTCATATACTGTGACTTTTTTCGACATACTATACTATGATTTTTTTCGACATACTATACTATGACTTTTTTCGACATACTATACTATGACTTTTTTCAAAAAACTAAACCATGACTTTTTTCGACATAATATACTGTGACTTTTTTTTACATACTACACTATAACTTTCGACATACTAAACCATGACTTTTTTCGACATAATATACTGTGACTTTTTTCGACATACCATACTATAACTTTCGACATACTATACTATGCCTTTTTTCGCCATTCTATACTATGACCTTTTTTTACATAGTAAACTGACTTTTTTTGACAAACTATAGTATGACCTTTTTTTACATTTTAAACCATGACGTGCTTTAATATTACTTTTGTGGACATTATACACTAATGATATTTGGGTGCGACGAGGATGGGATTCAAACCCACGCGTGCAGAGCACAATGGATTAGCAGTCCATCGCCTTAACCACTCGGCCACCTCGTCTGGTGATCAAAAAACTAAACCATGACTTTTTCCGACATAATATACTGTGACTTTTTTTGACATACTATACTATGACTTTTTTCGACAAACTAAACCATGACTTGTTTCGACATAATATACTGTGACTTTTTTTGACATACTATACTATAACGTTCGACTTACTAAACTATGACTTTTTTGACATAATATACTGTGACTTTTTTCCACATAATATATTGTGACTTTTTTTGACATACTATACTATAACTTTCGACATACTAAACTATGACTTTTTTGACGTCATATACTGTGACTTTTTTCGACATACTATACTATGACTTTTTTCGTTAAACTAACCATGACTTGTTTCAACATAATAAACTGTGACTTTTTTTGACATACTATACTATAACGTTCGACATACTAAACTATGACTTTTTATCGACATAATATACTGTGACTTTTTTTGACATACTATACTATAACTTTCGACATACTAAACTATGACTTTATTGTCGTCATATACTATGACTTTTTTCGTCAAACTAAACCATGACTTTTTTCGACATTATATACTGTGACTTTTTTCGACATACTATACTATAACTTTCGACATACTAAACTATGACTTTTTTCGACATAATATACTGTGACTTTTTTCGACATACCACACTATAACTTTCTACATACTAAACTATGCCTTTTTTCGCCATTCTATACTGTGACTTTTTTGACATAGTAAACTGACTTTTTTTGACAAACTATACTATGACTTTTTTTTACATACTAAACTATGACTTTCTTTTACATTTTAAACCACGACGTGCTTTAATATTACTCTTGTGGACATTATACACAGATACTTGGGTGCGACGAGGATGGGATTCGAACCAACGCGTTTTTTTTTTTCAACATACTATACCATGACTTTTTTGACGTCATATACTGGGACTTTTTTTGACGTACTATACTATGACTCTTTTCAACATACTATACCATGACTTTTTTGACGTCATATACCGCGACTTTTTTCCACATACTATACTACTATGATTTTTTTCGACATACTATATATACTATGACTTTTTTTGACAAACTAAACCATGACTTTTTTCGACATAATATACTGTGACTTTTTTTGACATACTATACTATAACTTTCGACATACTAAACTATGACTTTTTTTGACATAATATACTGTTACTTTTTTCGACATCCTATACTATGACTTTTTTCAAAAAACTAAACCATGACTTTTTTCGACATAATATACTGTGACTTTTTTTGACATACTATACTATAACTTTCGACATACTAAACTTTATCTTTTTTCAACATAATATACTGTGACTTTTTTCGACATACCATACTATAACTTTCAACATACTTTACCATGACTTTTTTCAACATACTATACTATAACTTTCGACATACTATACCATGACTTTTTTCGACAAATTATACTATGACTTTTTTTTACATACTAAACTATGACTTTCTTTTACATTTTAAACCACAACGTTCTTTAATTTTACTTTTGTGGACATTATACATTAAAGATATTTGGGTGCGATGAGGATGGGATTCAAACCCACGCTTGCAGAGCACAATGGCTTAGTAGTCCATCGCCTTAACGATTCAGCCACCTCATCTGCTGATACTTGCTTTTATATACCCTATTCACGTGAGAAAAAGAATGAATAGGCGTATGAATAGGCAATATTTGGGTCTTTTTCGACACTTTCCCCTAATGGGATTCTTCAGGGCTTTTTTTTCCTTACTCAGGACATATTGAGGATACAAAATCAGTTGAGTTTGCTTCTGTTGCAATTTGTTCTACCTTTTTTCATAAAATGACTGGACTATTAACCACTTGGCCACCTCATCTGCTGTTAGCCATTTTCATAGTCGACATACTATATAATTACTTTTTTCGACATAACATACTATGACTTTTTTTTACATACTATACTGTGACTTTTTATGACATACTAAGCTATGACTTTTTTCGACATGCTATACTATGACTTTTTTTCAACATACTATACCATGACTTTTTGACATACTATACCATGACTTTTTTCGACATACTATACTATGACTTTTTTTCGACAAAGTAAACCATGACCTTTTTTTTACATACTATACTATGACTTTTTTTCGACATTCTATACTGTGACTTTTTTGATATGGTAAACTGACTTTTTTGACATAAGGGACTGTTCGTTTTTTATTTAAGGCGCTACCGGAGGAGTTTTGGGATCTTTAGTCAATATAGACTTGACCCTCCCTTTGCCTGCAATACATTTTTCTATGATGACCCTCCAAAATTATTGGGAAAAGATGCATGACCCTCCCCAACAATTTATTGATGCCTTCTGTACTGGTTTGCACTTGGCAAAGATGTACAGATAGCCACTGTTTTTTTACAATCATGACATACATGAGTTTACCTCTGCTTTCTCATCTTACACATCACACACCATCAAGATGGTGGCCATTTCAGTAGATTTACTCACTAACATTGTTGTGGAAACACAATAAGAATGAAACTAAATGCACACTTCCTGCATTACTGCATTACTTCAAATACTAAGTTACTCCTCTAGTAAACTAGTATTCACATGAAATAAAACAATAAAACATTGAGACCATTTAAAAAGCACACTGGGTAATAACAAATTCAACACATGAACTGTGCAGTGGCAACCCTCCAATCATATTCATTGGTCATTGATTCAATGAGCCGGTGTATCTAGTGGAGAGAATAACAATATCAATATTGAGTATTGTATGAATGCAGTGTACCACTTACGTTGTAATAGGCTGTGATACTTGGTACACAGATAAAACTGATACACTGACTTATTGTAAAACAGTAGGCTAGGCTCCGTCAAGAATGTATGGCTGCAGCCTGGAGACCTCCTGTCGCATTCCTGGGCGTGTCCAACAGTAAATTCAGATGTTCAGAATACGAAATTGTGAATTATTTTCTAAATGAAGTCACAGTTAAGTTAGTGAGCATGATGCAATTAATTGAACGTTGTTCAAACTCTTAAATTAACGATAGCCATAAATAGCCTATAGTTGGCAGATTTGTATATGTTAATGTTGTCTCCCTGATGTTAACGTTTGTTGTTTATTTGATGAAGCCTGTGATGACTTTACTTTTTTTATTAATGCTTTATTTGCAAATTCATAAAAGTAAAAAAAGGACAAGCGTAACATAAAAACGTATGCCAAGTGCAAAAAACATAGCTCAACAATAAAGCCACTCACATAATACTAAAATTAATACTGTTTTACAATTATAACATATGAGACCAAAGAAGAGTAGGCTGCAATAAAAAGGTTTTCATCCCTCCCATTAGAAGGGGATCTGATATCTAAAATTTAGATAAGAGAAGGTTAACCAATATTTTATTATAGGCTAAATCTTTTTAATCTTATAATTTCTATAATTTCGAAAGCTGCATTTATGGATATTTGACAACAAAAATTAGGATTAATATAAAATATTGTTTAACCTCTTCCTTTCTGAAATCATAAAACATTTAAAACTGCATCAGGGTTTAACGTTGACGTTTGTTTAAGCCATATTACATGAGAGGGTTTAATTTCGAGGTCCAAAAGGCACATCACTGAAGTGTAGGCCTTCTAAAGTGTAATAATTGTGATTATACAACAACGGTTACAAACAAAATAAGTGATAATCAATCTGTATTCATATTGTGGAGCAATTCGCTCTTGAAATACAAAAACAAAACAACAGACAGGATTTCTAGTCCCTTCCTGTTTAGTCAGCCAGATAATTTGAGCTATAACTTTGTAGAGACCGTGGATTTCCCAAACTGAATAAATCCCACCCGCACATATAAACACAAAACTGCTCTGCTAGCTCCATCGTGTTGTAACTAAGACGTCTGCTGAAAAAAATATTGTATTCATTAGCATGATTGCCGTACTGTTTAGTTAAAAAACATCCAAAACATCTCAGGGACAGCACCAGGCTGCAGCCATACCCGACTCGCGATTTTTGTTGGGTCAGTCCTAACTGACCCAACAAAAATCTGAGACTGAGAGCTACATGGAAAAATTTGCACCAAACAAGCAACTTTGAAATTTTGCTGTTTTCATGAATACAAAAGTTCATTTTTAAACATACCAAATGATTATTTTCCACCATATGATTTATGACATACTATACTATGACTTTTCATGACATACTATACTATATTTTATTTTGAGATAATACTTAAAGACTTTAAATGTAAAAAAGACAACTGGAAGCGGAAAAGAGTTAAAGGATGCAACAACATTATGTTTGTGTTTCAGAGAACTCAGAGCTGTTGTCTCTGCTTAGTGAACAGGTGGAGGAGAGGAAGAAACACCTGCAGACTCTGGAACAGGTGCGCACACACACACACACACACACACACACACACACACACACACACACACACACACGTGACAAGTGACATTTCTGATTAGCGTGTTTGTGTCCTGTAGGAGATGAATGTGTGCAGTCATCAGCAGCAGCAGAGAGCAGAACACCTGAAAGAGCTGGACAGGCAGATAGAAGACAAACAGGTAGAACACACACAATTCAAACATGACATATAGCTAAATTCCTAACAGATACACAGAGACATCACTAACACAGTTACACAGAAACATGTAGGGGCCAAAATAGAAACCAACAAGAAACACTGTTCTTGGATACTACACAGTTACTTTATTGACTTAAATATAACAATACAAATATATACAATAACTTAACGTGATCTAATAAAACATTACGGCCAAACAATAATTCACAAAGAATATTGAGCACATAAATTAAAAAACCCTGCTAACCTGCCTACTACCTTGCACATTTATAACACAGTCAGTAGTTGAAGGCATATTCAGATCCTTTACTGCAGTAAAATTACCTATACCACACTTAAAATACTCTACTACTACAAGTAAAAGCCCTGCATTTAAAATATTACCTTAGTAAAATATGTAAATAATATCAGCAATCATATAAGTATAACCAGAGAATAGTTGATCTGCTGATCAACTGATACATCTTTTTTAGCGCTCTCTCCCTCTCCCTCAGGCAGTGTGTGTTGGACTGGAGGATTTTAAAGCTGCAGTGTCACAGTTGGAGGACAGGGGGCGCCGTCTGACCCAACAGCAGCTGCAGCTCAACCAGATCAGTCAGTCAACACTCATTTATTCTGTTCCACATACTTTCCGTCCTACAGGAGATTTAGATCTGAGATATTTTTCAAGTGTTTTACATGAGAAAAACAAATGTAATATATGTGGAAAAAAAGTAACTTGTGTTTGATTGATTGTGATTGATCAGAGGAGGAGCTGTGGCTGAGAGAGAAACAGCTGATCCACAAGGAGGAGGAGCTAAAACGACAGGAGGAGGAGCTACAGCTGGAAGAGGAGGGGCTACAAAAGAAACGTGAGGAGCTTCGAGTGAAAGAGGACGAACAACACAAGACAGAAGAGGAGGTGAAGCATCACACACAATGATTAATAAATCAATAATAAATACAAGTTTTTAAGATGATCCCAGGATACTAGTCTGTATGTCAACCATTTATTTATTTACCAGGGACATTGCACATTAATCAACTCTTTAGTTTCCACCTTAATGTAGAGTGTAAAGGCCCTGACACACCAAGCCGACCATCGGCCATCGTCGACCTAGTTTGTGCGGTGTGTCCCACACAGTCGCCAAGCGTCGGCCTTTTTTCGGCTGATCGGCGTACAGCTGATTGGCTGTTCAGCTTAAAAACGAGAGTGAGGAAAACAAACAAGAGACTGTGACAGGCACAAACAAGGCTTCTTTCATTTTTCATCTCATCTGATCAATCCAATACACATCAGAGCTGTCAAAACTGGTCAAAAATGACATTTGAATGTTCCTTCTAAAAACACACACGTTTGAACGATTGGAATGTCTATTTCTGCACATTATGTCCATAAGATGGCAAACGTAGAACGAGATATACATAACTACTTGTGTAGTCATATTTATTTCAAAAATAACGTGTCTTTTAAAAGATCTCTATATACCTAAATAAACTAACGTTAATATACTAATATCCTACACCGTTATATTTAATATAAAGACTGTAATAGACCTCTCTCTCTTTGCACCCTCTGCACCGCTAAACAATTAGCCCCCTAGCAAACAAGCTAGCTTACAGCCAGCCAGCCAGCCTCTATATTAGTAAAATGTAAGAACTTAATGTTTAATTCACATGCTCTTGTCAAATTGAAGGAAAGCACATTACGGTCGCCAGATTTAGTTTGGCTAATTTTCTGTAACCAGTGTATGATGAAGGATGAATGTTGGGTGGGTGAAATTAGCAAGCTAACGTTAGCTAAAAGCCAGCAGCGGGCCGTTTGGTCGCTCCCACTGTAGGGAGACTTCTTTGTCGAGAGAACGGATGACAGCCCGGGAGAGGGACGCTCCAGTTAGCCATCTCCCGGTACCATTGTCTTTCCGGTGGGGAGTGAAGCAGAAGGACCGTAGGCTTCTGCCACTGATCAAGCAAATGCTGTTTGTTGTGGATATCATAGCAACGTTATCCAGTTTCCCCTGTTGAATGACGAATAGATTACCGCCACCTGCTGGTATGGAGAGTTATTTTCTCTCACGCAGGCGCAGAACGTACTTGGTAGTTGACCGTCGGCTGTAGTCTCTGCGTCGTGTTCCAGTGCAAATTTTTGGCCAAGACAAAGTGACAAGGGCCGACGAGAGGCGACACCACAGTCAGCAGTCGTCACCACTAGTTCCCGGCCATCGGCTTGGTGTGTCAGGGCCTTAAGAGTTAGCTATTAAGCTTGTTTTCATCTGTTGTCCCTGGGCAGGTTATTAAGAATGGTCTAATGTTATCAATGCAAGGCTTTAGCAGGCACTACAGTACAACACAATACGATACATTATTACACAGCTTTGTTAAATACTCAATTCTGATTGATCAGTTACGGCTTTCTACAGTCTGTTATTTCTGAATAGCAGACCGTTGCGTGAGGACCATTTTCAAATCAATAAAATTATTTTGAAATCAATATTTTGTTAGTAGCCATGTAAAAAGCGGGATAATGTAGAGCGAGCGGGTAATCAAACCCCAACAGGAAGATGCAGGACCCCGACACAAAGCTCTGCATTATCCCTTACATAAAATACATTAGCATATTACAAAAGTAGCAGATATACTGTATGTATGAACAAGTGTATGTGTGTATGTAAAGGCAGTACTAGAGATGAGGTAGTAGGTTAGGTAGTTAGTGCTCTATCTTTATTTAATAAGAACACTACTACTGAGAGGACTGTTTGCTACGTAAACCATATAAACCTGCTGTTCATTTAACAAGTTGTTTAATGTGTGTGTGTGTGTGTGTGTGTGTGTGTGTGTGTGTGTGTGTGTGTGTGTGTGTGTGTGTATGTGTGTGTAGGACATCAGGGAGGAGTCGGAGTCGGAGGACGAGTCTTTCTACCTGTCTACAGCTGGTCTGAGATCAGCCTTCAGTTCTGAGGTGAGTCCTGACAGAAACACACCTGAACTCAGGTGACTGCAGACATGTTAACACTTTAAACTGTGTTGTCTGCTTTAGGGTTGCAATGGTATAATGGTATGGAGATTTTAACGGTACGATAACCGGCAAGGTTTCACGGTATTACACAATTATTTATCAGTTACAATGACCCTTGAACGAATGAAACTGCAACCCTAGTCCGCTTTATATCACAGTGATCAGATTAATTAGTGATTGTCCATAGCTCCCGTTAATGAAGGATGAAACATCTCCTAATACTCGTTAAATATATTCGTAAAATAATGCACAATTAAAATAAATTCATATCAGTAATCTAGCTTAATATCTGCATTTGTTTAATGATTGGTCTGTATTTCTGGGTCCTGATCTCACTGTAAAAGATCACTGGACTGCAAGTCGACTCGGAGCCAAAGACTTTGACTCTGAAATACATGAAAATAAATAAAGTTACATTTACAGAAATTAAGGAAACTGTATTCACCCAGTTACACATGAAGTCATTAATTCATTTCTACAGTGAATTGTTTAAAAAACATTTATTTCTTCAATCATGTATTTAGATTTAAGATTTAAAGTATGTGGGCAGTCCTGGGGGGCACCTCCAACTTTGTGTTAACAGTTTAAAGATTTTCAGGTACACAGTTAATCATGTCGCTGACTATGGCCCTGTTTACACGACAATGCTCGCGGGTGAAAACGACAATATTTTATCAGATGTGCCTTTCGTTTAGACGCGACGGCGTGTTTTGGGGCTTAAAAACGCAAAAAAGTGAAACCACCCTCCAGAGTGGAAATCTTAAAAACGCTCCACTGTCGCGTTCCCGTCTAAAGGTTAAAAACGCAAAAGTCTGCAGCCTCTATTGTTGTGGTGGCTGGCGACCCACCCCATATTTCGTTACATAAATCAAAATATAGAGGGATTAGTCGCCCATGGCCACTCCGCCATTGGGTATCCACAGACTGCCTATACTTGGTCCACATGGCTTTCAGCTTTGATGATATCTGACTTTTACAGATAGCGTCTTTCTCGTTTGGATATGACGTCCCTCCAGGTACAGGATACTGCTGAAGAAATTCGGTCTATATGTCTATAATATGTCTATATATTTAGACTGGCAGGACTCCCAGTCCACGCCCTGTTGTGCCTTTGTGGCTTTGTAATCTAAGGTTGTTTGGAGCAATAACTCCACCTCCTCGTCTGTCCAGACAAAATTGTCATCTTTTGTTGTTCGCTTCGCCATGTTTTGGTTTCGCACTACTAGGGAGAGGAGAGGGAGAGAGGAGGAGGAGAGGGAGAGAAGTAGAAGGAAGGTTCTACGCAGGCGCGCAGACTTGGTGGTGTTGTGTGGCAGTGCTTCACACTACCACCTAGCCGCCTGGTGTGCATACTACATCGATTTCCCCCCCAAATCGCTTGTCTAAACGCGGAATAAAAAGTGAGAACGCAACGCCCACTTTTGCGTTTTTTCTTCAGATCTTTTCCATCTAAACATAGCCTATGTTTATTTTCAGGAGGAGCGGTGGAAGGTTGAACTGCAGAGAGAAAAACTGAAACAACAAGAGGACCGACTAAAGGTAAACTTTTATTTTATTATTAACTTACATAAGAAATAAACACAGATTGTTAAATTGTTTGAGTTTACGGTCAAACGTCCAAAGTTTTGACAGGATGAAATCAAGATGATCCAGTCTAATCTTTTATTACCAGTTGGTCTGTGGTTGGTTTGGTTGTAAGACATATACTTAGACTATTTGCTGATTTGAATCTTGATAATTCAGTGTGAGATTCAAATATTTAAATCATCTTGTTCTATCTTCTCCAAATATTTCAGATGGAAGAAAAATAAAGATTATTATAAGTCACGTTCATCTCTGTGTCCAGTGCAGAGAGAGATCCTGCGTTTAGTCTTCACATGTTGTGTGTTGTTAATTGATCTGGTGTAGAATCATAGATGTAAAAAAGGAGACATTGAGGTTTTAGCAGCAGTTAGCTAAGAAGCTAGTCAGCAGTTCATCCTGTAGCCAGTTAGTTTAGCTGACAGAGATCAAACTAACAACTCCTTTTGACAGACTCAGACTCAAACTCAGAGCTGTTGCATTATGTAGCCTCTTATGATGGAGCTCAGCTAACAGTTTCCCTTTGCTTCCAGTCTTTGTCCTAAGCTAGGCTAAACACGTCTTGTGACTGGAGAAGACAGAATAAAATACATGTTTGAAATGTAGTAATCAGTCCAGTGAGAGTGAGTAAAACCTGAATGAGTGTTTGTTGTTTTGCGGTTGAGGCTCGTCTGCGCTGCAGTTTGTGGAACCAGCAGGAGAATATGAAGGTGAGACGACTGGAGGCTGAGGAGAGTTTACTGGGACTGAAACACCAACTGGACCAGCTGGACTCACTGCTAACACACACTCCATGACACACACACACACACACATACCATTAGGCTTGCTGATGTGCTCAGTCAGTCTTGACAGATTTTGTGCATAAACTAGCTATCATATACTGTATTGTCTTGTCACATGATCAAATAAGAGTCTTGCCAAAAGGACAATATCAACATAGATATTACTCAGCAATTATCACTGCTTATCTGTGTATGACAAACAGACCAAAGAAAATAAGAATTGGTACATTTCAGGGGTGCAAAATGGTCACCTTTTAATGAAGATCACAGTTTTGAATCCAAAAATTGTCGTTTTTGTAATTCTTGTTGATCCAATTAGTTTATTTATGTATTTAAGTGCCCTGAACTGATGTTTCCCTTACATTTGTAGCAGTAATTACATAATTTTAGTGTGAGTTTTAACTTTATCATTATGCTAAAATTGACTGTAAATCCATGTTAACGCTGATATTTAAGAAAACAAATTTCCTTGGGTATCTGTCAACTTTTTAACCCCTGATAATTGTAAAGTTTTTTTTAATAGTTTATAGTTTTTTGTAATTTATGCAGAATAATCATATCATTTAAATTTTATTAAATTGCTATTGACTATTTTACAAAGAAAAATGCAAATTATGACAGAGACCGTTTTTTTAAAATTGAAAAACAGTTATTTAAAAACAGTCGTATTTCCGAGCTGGCAATCTGAACCACTGCAAGTCACTGTCACTCTGCCCAACACATCGTTGGAAGGCCCCCTCTGTCTATGGGCCCACGGGCCCCAGTGCAACCGCACTGCCTGCACTGTCTGTCTGTTTTTGCCACTGACAGGCTCATATATTGTTATTACTGCATTATGGAAAGGACTCCATTTCATTATCATTGGTCCGAATCAGTTGATGAGTTTGTTAACTTGGAGTGGTTTTCCCTTGGTTCGGTTTCTTTCCACAACAACTTGCAGAGTACTTGCAGAGTTCATACGTTTTGAAAAAACCTGGAAAGGTTATGGAATTTAAAAAATGCAAATTCCAGGCCTGGAAAGGTTTTGGAAACATAACCCAGAAAGTTTTGGAAAAGTCATGGATTTTTTTTTTTAACACAGCATAATAATATGTGATTAATAAATGTATTTTCACGTCGTCCTAACCTCAACGTTCTATTCGGGGCGCGATATTACGAATTCCACTATGAACCACATAAATTGTTATTCATTTTATTGTTAAACCTCTGAGGGTAAACTTTAACACAGATTTTTATTCTTATTGTATAATGTCGACTGACATTTTCAGGAAAACATAGTCATGGAAATTTGCCGAAAAGTCATGAAAAAGTCATGGAAAAGTATAGGTTAAAATGCGTATGAACCCTGACTTGGGTTGGGTCAAGTTCCAAGCAGGAGGATTTTATGCGATAAGTGAAAACAAAAACATCTTTATGGAGCAGCTGTTTGTTTAGCTGGTTTTGTTGACATGTACAAGGCTAATGCTGCGTTCAAGTCAAATGGGACAAATGGTGGATGTTGAGAAAGATGACGACGACAAAAGCAGAGTTAGTTGTGTAAGAGTTCAAAAATACTGTGAACTGACAATATTACACCATAAACTCATATCTGGACTTAATCTGACAACACTTTATTATTTAGTCAGATATATCAGAACAAACACTGTTGGATGTTGAAGTTTTTTATTATTATAAATCAGAAACTGGTCATTAAAATAACTCCCGAATGACATGAATGCAGCATTGACATTACTGTGAGTAGGGGACAAAAACATAACTTGATATTTCTGTGTCTGTCAAAGCAACATCTGTGAGAAAACAACACTGAGCTGCAAAACGTGCCTTCATGAAAACATGTAAAAAAGATGTGGTTATATTTGACATCTGCTGTGTAAATGAAGATGGTATTTATCTTTGTAATAAACACTTTGTGTTGAAGCATGTTTCCATGTTGAATGAAACAAACACACCTGCTGGTCCTGTGAGGAAGCAGCAGCTCTGCTCTGTGTGACAGTCACAGTCCGACTTCCAGGTGTTCCAGGTGTGCAGCATCACCTCTCTGTCGTCACAGTTACTGTCGCTAGGCAACTGAGCCCCTCAAAGCTGCAGCATCTCCTGGACCTGCTGGAGGAGAGGTAGACAGACAGACAGATGAGTATCTTCAAAGAGGACAGTTTACCTGAACAACATGGATAGATGTTTAAAGAGTTCTGCAGCACCAACTGAACATCAGTTTGATCCGAAATTTGGGTTGAAAGTAACTATGTACACTTACTCAAGTACTATACTTAAGAACAACTACCTCAAAATTATACTTACGTACCACAAAATTATATACATTTTATGCTACTTCTACTCCACTACATCTCTACATAGAGTACTTTTTACTCCCCTACATTTATCTGATAACTTTAGTTGCTTTACAGATTTAGATTATTAAATATAATCTATCTATATATATATATATATATATATATATATATATATATATAAAATCAACTAATAAGTGATGATGTATTATTATAGATTAAACTACCCAGCAGTATACAAAGTAATTAAAACGAGCTCCACATTTACCAGCTGCAACATTAAAGTGATGAACACATTAACGCATCAATAATTATAATACAACAATAAATATTATTCTGCATAATACTTTGGGTACTTTAAGTAGGCTATATTTAGATGCTAATACTTTTGTACTTTTACTTAAATAAAAGCTATGACAATGTGACTTTACATCAGGCTAAAACTAAAAACATGAAGTTTTTATGCTTTTAAATTTCAGAAATATTTTAAACTTTCATGAAGTTTGTAATTTAACAGATGTTTTACCTCACAAAATGTCATTATTATTACTTGAGGCAGTATATATATATATATATATATTTTTTTTTTTTTTCATCTGATAATGACAGAGATTAATCATTCATCTCTTTTCGTTTCCAAAGAGAAGATACAGTAGCATAAAGTGGGCATAAAGGGAAGACTCGTGGGTACCCATAGAACCCATTTTCATTCAGTCATCTTGAGGTGAGGGGTAAAGGAACCCCTCTGAAAAGGACGGAGGCGTCCTAGTGGAGTTAGAGAATGAAAGTAAAATGAGCAGGCTAATTAACAGTGACTCATGTTGGGAGAATAGAAACAAAAAGTTATTGAGGCAGGTAAGGAAAACGAATGTTAGGTAAGGGTGACGTGTTGATCAGCTGAGGCAGCCTGTATATAAACTGTGACACAACACATCTGAGCATCACCTGTTTCCCGCCGCCGGCTCAACACCTCGAGTCTTCTGTTTGTCTCACACGGTAGGAAGTTCTCTGATCAACTGTCATGAAACAAACTGTAATCGTTCATTGTTCTTATGCTTTTAAATGCAATATGTTTCAGGCCACTCTCATCATGAATATAATCATCACTTCGATGGATGGGATGCACCACACACAGGAGGTGAACCCACAGCTCTCAGTGGGCTCTTTGAAAAACCTCATCCAGGAGAACCTAGGAGTTCCCTCTCAGCAGCAGGATCTCGGCTTTGTCAACGACCAGAAGAAGACTCTTCTCAGCGACGACTCAAAGACTTCTACGGCTTACAGTCCGGCTCCCAGGTGTCCCTGCTGGTAACCGAGCCGGTGGTCCCGCCGGTGGTCCCGCCTGTGGATCGCATCCAAGTGTTGCTCAAAAATGTTAACGGGGCTACGAAACCCTACGACGTCAACCCCGACGAGACCGTGAGAGACTTCAAGAGAAAAGTCCAGAACCGAGAGGGCGTTGCCGAGAGCCAGCAGCACCTCATCCACGAAGGCAAAGAGATGAACGCCGGTCGACTGTCCGACTACAACGTCAGAGCGGGAAGCCTCATCATTCTGACTCTCCATTTAAGAGGAGGACATGGGTTAAATTAGGCTTTCGCACATTCTTTTAATTGCGGTCTTATTTTTTGTTGTATTGTCATGTTGAAAAAAATATTCATCTATGTAACTATTTCTTATTTTTGACCCATTTTCAAAAAAAAATATGTATGAGAATTTTGGGTTTCTTTCAACCAAATGTTAAAACAAAATAACGTGGATGGTTCCATACAACGCTCTTCACAAGTTAAATAAATGATCAGTTCACTACTTGCATTGAATTTGGGTGTTTTATTCAATTTTATAACATGTAAAGAAAAATTGGTAATAGAACGTTGAAAAACGTAGGAAAAAATGTCAAAAAAGCACCGAAAAAAGTGACAAAAACATTGGGAAAAGTGACAAAAACGTCAGGATAATCTTCAAAAACGTCATGGTAAAAGCTTAAAAAAAAAAAAAAAACGTCAAAAAGCGCAGAAAAAATATCGACAGAAACTTCGAAAAAGTGACAAAAGTGTCGAAAAAGACGACCAAAACGTTGGAATTTGTTTTACATTTCGACCCAGAAAAACAAAAAGTTGCATGTTCGACGGGGAATACAACACAACTAGGGTTAATGAGTTATTTTGTTTTGCCAAAACAAATAATGTAGGCTACATATGCCTATATGCACAACGCAGCATGTAGTCGTTGTATTACAAAATAAAGTCACTACTGTAGATTTGCATGCGTATTTACATTTTCTTGGATCTGCATCTTGACAGTCACAAACACTACAGTTAAAACATACATATTTTAAAAGAAAGTTAATTATATAATTCAATGTTATTCAATTGTTCCAGATGTTGGCAGTGTACTGTCAAAAAATATTGATGTTCTTATTATTGTGTCGTAGCGGCAGGTTATAAACTTACTGAATATGTTTATCAGAAGAGATTAATAACAAGTTTACAGTAATACACTAGTCAGCCTGGTGCATTGTCTTACTTCTCTGAAATTAATGACAAGCGTCACAAAGTCAGTGTGAAAAACCTTTCTGCAGATTATGGGACTCGTGGTGTGTTCAATGACAGGATGGCAGTGAAACGCTCACCTGAACAGGCAGGCTACAAAGCTGACAGCCTTTAAGGGTTTAGAATGAATATACATTTACATTTATTTTACAATTCGTTCTTTGTATTAAAAGCGTTATACCATGTTTACATATAATAGGCTACACAACCACAGCAGACTAAATAGTCAAAAAAAATTATGTCCTCTGTCTTTTCCTTGATCTGGATGGAAAACATCATGAAGTCAAGGAATGATGTGAAGAAGAATTCATGAGGACTGAGGAGAAGACAACCGAGGTGCAGAGAATCGGACTTGGCTAGTAATGATGTGACATTGAGCTTGACCCATAGTAGGTGCTAAAAATCAGGTCGGCTCTGCTGCAGCAGTTTTCACCACTCTGTTTTTTTTATCGGTCTCTTGTGAGTCCCTCAACTTTATGGGTGAGAAATACCACATCTCTGGAGAGCCCCATTAATGAGATGACAGTGTTTGAAATGACCCACCTCCAGGATGAAGTAGAGAAGGAGCAGAAAGATGCTATCAAATTGCATCATGGGGAAACTAGAAGTCAACCAAAATAAAACAAGAATATTTGGACGTTAAAAAAAGTGTTAAGTCTAACGAAATGTACTAAAGAAAATTCAAATTGGTTAAAAAAAAATTGTCTGTAGACTTCTCCTAAATTCACCAAACGTTTTAGATAATGCCTCATTTGCATATTGAACATAATAAATAATATATAACATAACATTTCAGAAAACTTGTGAGTTGTCAGCTGGGGTAGATTCACGGTGATTATTAGCTACGATTGTTACACTATTGTGGCTGGTTAGCTCAGTTGGTAGAGCGGGTACACATGCAGAGGTTTACTCCTTGACGCAGAAGGTCCAGGGTTAGAGTCCGACCTGTGACGGTTTTCCTGCATGTCTTCCCCCCCTCTCTCTCTCCCCTTTCATATCTCAGTGTTCCTATCTAATAAAGGCAGAAATGCCCCAAATGTTATTCTATTTACCTGTAGTGGCTCCCCTTTTACTGCAACGGTTTGACTTTGTTAGGAAATGAGAGCTGAGCACCAGGCTGCAGAACACAAACCAAACGATCAGTGAATAATCAAAGCTACTGACCTCGTCACAGATTTTGGGGTTTTTCTTCAGAAGAACTAGAAATGAATGGATGAATACCGGACCACTCAGTTGTTAACTGTAGCAACATCACTACTACACATCACTGAAAGGGCGAAGGAAAGGAACTTCCTGTTGACGTCACTGGAGGAGCCACGTCTTCACACCAACGTCAGATTCATCCATCAAAGATCTGAATTCCTTAACCGAACGTTTAACTCTTACAGAAATGGTTTCCTGTATCACACGGAGTTTCATGTTCTTACATGTCGAACGGCACAAATAATAATTATAACAGTAATACAGGCAGAGTGAGAGAAAGTATATAATAATACCAAATAATACAGGTGATAAAATGGACAAGGCTGAATATACACACTGTTTATCTCTTTTGTTTGATTTGCACAAAGAAAAAAAACACACGGCTGTCATGGTAACAACATTAAGAAATGTTACTTTTACACATTCCAGCCCATAATATACAATAGTTACCTGAAACAAGAGCAGCAGCAGTTCTATATTTTCTACACGTGTGTCAGATCTTAATCTGCCGCTGAAAATAGTCCCCTACACATTTCCTGTTTGATAAAAACTACAGTGACCAGCTGTTTGAGAAACTTACTGATCAAAGTCAATATTTATGTTTTTATAGATTTACGTCTTCAGTAGGGAGATGTTCCAGGTGTTTGACATCACCTCTCTGTCGTCACAGTTACTGTCGCTAGGCAACTGAGCACTTCAGAGCTGCAGCAGCTGCTGTCGACCTGCTGGAGGAGAGGCTGAGAGGCCAACAGACAGACAGACAGACAGACAGACAGGTGAGTGTCTTCAGAGAGGACAGTTTATCTGAACAGCAGACTGACAGCTGTCCAGGTGAGAGTGTCAGCAGCTAAACACACCTGCAGGTCTCCATGACAGCAGCCGTCCAGCAGTTTGAGACAGACAGACGTTTCATTCATCAGCTTCTGTCTCACTGAGTCACTGAGCTGACAGTCTGAAGACACAGCAACCAGCAACTTCAACAGGCAACGCAGCAACACGGCAACATGACACGCCATTCTGAGAGACAGACAGAGAGACGGACAACAGTATCAGTTCCTCTGTTTGGCATCCAGAAGTCAGAGTTGAGTTTCTGTTTCAGCTCCAAAGATTTAAAACCATGTACTGGTGATTTTGTATGTTAACATTTGGTGTCCTTTATGTGTGAAACAAATAAACATAAACCATCCACCTGAACTATCAGATCAGATCAGATCTGTGTGTGTGTGTGTGTGTGTGTGTGTGTGTGTGTGTGTGTGTGTGTGTGTGTGTGTGTGTGTGTGTGTGTGTGTGTGTGTGTGTGTGTGTGTGTGTGTACTGACCGTGGCCAGGCTGCTCTGGTTGTTCTCTGCAGGACCTCGAGGATCTTCAGTCGGCTCGTCTCTTCAGGTGGATCTCTGACCTCCAGGTATCCCAGCACCACCCGCTCCACCTGCCGCAGGTGTCTGCACACCGCCACGCCCATCCTGACCCCGCACACAAACCAAACACACCCTTAGAGCCCTGCTGCGACACAGCTAACTCCACCCGCTGCTCCAGGAGCAAGCATCAAAAGCTCCTACCTGTCTATGTACAGAGGCAGAGCGGAGGCGTAGACACGTCGCAGCGCCACCTTGTCCTCCGCCTCCATGTGTCTCAGGACCAGACGAAGCACGTCGTCATGGCGACAGGGCTTCCTGCGGGAGGAGGAGGGGGCGAGAGAGGAGGGGGGCTTCTCCAAAACCAACAACAGGTCCAAAAGACAGGACAGGACCGACTACAGACAGACAGAAAGAAAGGCAGGCAGGCAGGCAGGCAGGCAGACAGACAGACAGACAGGCAGGCAGACAGGCAGACAGATCTTTCATTAAAGTTTATTTATATATGTTGGCTAATAAGTAAGAACAAAATATCAGAGATGTCTGAGGTCATTTGCAATACTTTGTTGTCATTACATAGTTTCATCTAGTTTTAAGTTGATATGGTTTTGTCTACAGGAAGTTGTAGTTCAGAACAAACTGTGTGTGTGTGTGTGTGTGTGTGTGTGTGTGTGTGTGTGTGTGTGTGTGTGTTACCTGTATGACAGCAGTCTCTGTAGTGTACAGGTGTTTGAATAACGCCTGGTAGATAACTTCTGCTCTGTTGAACTGACGCAGATCTGCAGCAGGCTGAACACACATAATCATCATCAATATAAAAACATGCACATTTGGAGTTTTGTCGAAAACGTTCTTGCTCCTGCGTGTTGTAGCTGTTTTACAAAAGATGTTTAAAATCATTCACAGGCTCTAATTTTCTTCAGGAGTAGATGAGAAGAGTTTCAGGCCAGATGTTTTGGTCCTGTCTGCAGCTCTAAGGAGTTTTGGGGGTTTTAACATTCCTTCACATGTATATTCAGGCTGCTCCCTGATCACCACTAACCAGGCTGCAGCTCTCTGCTGCTCCACCACTGATCCTCCTCAGATGGAAAAAGATGCAGGATTGTTTCATAAACACTAACTGGAGGACGAAAACTCCTCAATCTCAGAGAGAACACTTAGAAGATCTCACTTTTTCTGCTGTTTTCAAAACTGGATAAATCCCTGTTAATATGTCTGATTTTACAATGTTCCTTTGTGTGTGTGTGTGTGTGTGTGTGTGTGTGTGTGTGTGTGTGTGTGCGCATGCTCACCGTGTTGAGCACGATGTGGTGCAGACAGCGAACTCCCAGCATGCAGTTCTCTGGTCTGTAGTGGTCGTTGAGGAGGAGGGAGGGGGGGAGGAGGTGGGACAGGTGAGGGGTGAGAGAGGGGCGGGTCACCTGCGCACGCACGCACGCACGCATGCATGCGCACACACACACACACACACACACACACACACACACACACACACACACACACACACACACACACACACACACACACACACACACACACACAGTTAGGAGAGAAAGGAAAGGAGGTGCTGCCTTCCCACAATTCCTTGCTTCATCAATAGATAACATTTTATTTTCCTCTTTTCATTATTATAATTACTGTTTTTTTCATAAGATACGTACATGCTGGAATAATGTTACATATCACAGATAGTTTAAAGAAAACAGTGGATTTTTAATTTATTTTTTATTTCTTTATTTAACATGATCGTAGAAGGTGCAATATGTAGCTAAAAAAATCGCAAATTGAATCGTAATCGCAACATCTGGCAGAAAAATCGCAACTAGAATTTTTTTTCCAAAAAGTTCAGCCCTACTACAATGATTGTGTGTTTGTGACTGATCTGTCAAAACACCGGTGACATTCAGTACTGCACCTGAACGCATCCTGTATGACACTAACACAGGACTGAAGCTGCTAAGTCTGGAGCTGTTTTCTTAAAGCAAAATCATTTTTGAGAGATTAACTAATAAAGTTAAAATGATTAATATCTCCACATGTAGTTTAACGGACTGCTGTCCGTTTTATAACTTATTTGATGACCTCATCACTAAATAAAAGTCAAAGGTCAAACAGACCTGCAGGAGCGTCCACGCAAACACCAACTTCACTGCTTCGCAGCGCTGCCACGAGTCCCTGCAAAAAACACAAACACACACACACACACACACACACACAGTTAGTTCCAACTTCCTGTAAACAAAACCAAACCATGATCTTGAGAAACTGATTCTCACTTGGTCAGTTGATGCTGCAGGACATCCAGGATTCCTCCCAGAATTCCTCTGTTCTTCCCTCCCTCCTCCCCCTCCTCCCTCTGACTCCTGTCCCCCATCAGAAGGTGGGGGGAGTCCCTCCAGCCCCCCGCCCTCAGCAGCGCCTCCTGCAGGCTCTGAGCCGCTGCTCTGGAGGAGCAGCTGGTCCATGCCTGATCCTGATAAAGAAACAGATTGAAAAATTAAAAATAAATAACCTTCTATTATGGTCTGTTATTTTACATGTTTTTGTGTGTCTGAAGAACCCCCTGAATAGAAGATTGGTTCATCACCAAAGTAAAATGTGAAATTTAAATAAATGTAACAGACCATTACCTTTAATAACATGACAGATTACTCTGGGTTTTTAACTATGTTGGAACAAGTTGGGATAATGTAAGTAAACAACTCAACAAAATATATAACATAAGTCGAGTCGTTTTTAGTCAAAATTTTAATGTGGAAATGTGAGTTTTCATGTTTGTGTGTTTTACTTTTCTTTTCTTTTTTTCTACCTTCCAACGAATGTTTGGAAGATAGTTTCCATTCATTTCCACACAGAATTAAAATCAAATAAGTCAAGAAACTTGCTGGAGTTGCAAACTTGTAAACCTCCCTTCTTCTGATGTATTTGATCTTCATTTTATTTTATCTATTTATAAAATAGGGTTAAGAAGACATGCAATAATAATAATAATAGTCCTATTAAAATGTCATATTTTTGTATGATTTCTGGGTGTGTGCCATGATCATTTTTTTAAATCTTTTATTTGTTTTTTGAAGACATCTTGTGGTATCTACTTAAAAGAAAACTATTAAGAGGCGACACATAAGAAATCGATCACTCTAATAATTTACTGCTAATATTTGATTTCTCTCTTTTTGTCAACCTTCTGTATCTGTTGTCAGGTAACAGTACAGACTGTTTAAAATAAATTAAATAAACCTCAATAACCTGATGTTGACTCAAACAAGAGTTAGTTGATTTTTAAACTTGTATGAAAATGAAACCAGACTTGGTTAAGATTTTTCTGTCCAGACTCACCTGGAAATGAGTGACAGCGAACACAGCCACAGCTGGAGCTACAGCAAGCAGCAGACTAGTCTGACGGCCTCTGTTTCCCAAAGTTCCCAGCAGCGCTGTGAGGCTGGAGCATACTGGTCCAGCTCTGCTAGGGATGCTCTGATAGGCTGCGGCCGGCAGAGAGTCACAGTCACCCTCACAGAGCGGCAGAGCTGCACAGCCAATCAGAACGTTGACCAGAGAGCTGTACGCATCCTGAAGCTCTGCCCACCCATTATCCTGATTGGCTGGGAACAGCCAATGGGGATCTGCTGTTTGGAAGAGCCTTTCCACACGACCAATCAGAGAGCTTTTTTCACAGTCAGTGGACGCACCAATCAGCTTCTCCTGCAGCCGAGACAGGAGCTCTGTGATTGGAGGAAGGGAGGGAGAGGGGAGGGGCTTCTCAGAGGACGAAGATGATAGATGAAGGTCATGAAGTAAACATGCAAGCTCCATACTGAAGGGAAGAAAGAAAGGAGGAAGGAGGAAAGAAAGAAGAGAGGAGGGCGTAGGGAGGAAGAGAGTAGGAAGGGAAGAAGGAAGAGAGAAGGAATGGTGAATGTGATGATGGAGGAAAAAATTAAACAGAAGAAATACTTGCAGTTAGTCATCAGAATGATCTAATTCTTGGCATTGCGCGATGTCTCACTCTGTAGCTAAAACAGAGAGCTCAACACACAGGGTGAAAAGAGGAGCTGCAGCAATTTGCAGTACAACAAAAATATGGTGTTTTTTGAAAATTAAACCATGTAAACCTATTCTGATATAACCTCTAAATACAATTATGAACCTGAAAGTGAGCATAATATGAGCACTTTAAAGTTGAACGAGAGCAAAACTAATATTTTACTAGGAGATAGGGTTGCACGATATTGACAAAATGTGATATTGCGATATCGATTATGAATATTGCGATATCGATATACATTTTGATATTTTTAAACATATGTAAAATTACAAAAGTTACGGGAAAACGCATCAAAATAGATTCATAACAAATTAAACAAGTTTTCTTACAACACAAGGTTTATTTCAAACATATTGGACTGGTACAACATGAATAAATAAATAAGGACCATGTCTACAGAACAGGACATGTTTTACTGGTTGTACAGTATAAAATAAATAAATAAAGAGAACAGGTCACAACTTTTCTTTCACTTCTCTGATTCGTTCCTTTTTGTTGTCTATCAATTTCTTCACTTACACTGTCACTCTGTCGAAATATGCACACACGTGGTACGCTTCATAGGGGTTGTCACGTAGTGGACCCGTGCGCTAACGTGTACTAACATGTACAAGTGGCACGCTAACTGGCCAATGAAACATGATCATTATAGCTATATGGCTCTAAATCAAACACAACTAAGCCACACAGCCAACGGACGGGACGCAGCGCTCCACAATATCAACAAAACATTGCATACTTATTGCGACACTTTCGCGATAACGATATTGAGTCGATATATACCTTGCACCCCTAGATAAAATATTGCGCAACGTGATATTGCGATAATGATATTGAGTCGATATATCTTGCACCCCTACTAGGAGGTAATTTAACAGCTAAAGTACGACGATTTCTAAATCCGAAAGATGCTGAACCGTAATGCACTTTTTTTACTGGCTAATGCCAGACTTCTGTTAATTGAAAACTCTGCAGCTCAGAAGCAAGAGGAGAGAACACATCGGTCTAGGTTGAGCTGCTCTGCGCTAGCGTCCTGTAACTTTAGGATTTGATTTAAGGCCTTCTTCCTAATACTAGGGTACAAAGCCTCAACTGGCAATGACTAAGTTACATTGCTCACACAGATTTAAATTCACAAACCGACTCTCAGTTAGTATTGTGTTTTTTTTGTTTGAGTCTGTAATGTTAGTTCAGTTTCTATTTCTTTCTAGGTAGTAGGGTTTTTGTTTGTTGTTTTGGCCTGACGTTTTACAACTTCTAGGCCTACTCTTAGTTGGTATACCATTTCATATCATTTTTGTTTGCTGTAAAAAAAAAACATATTTGTTACACTGACTTGAGGTGTCTGGACAGTTTGCTTATCTGTGTCCTGATTTTGCTTTTCTTTAAGAGATCCGAGTAATATTGTGTCATAAAAACGGACCTTAGATCAGCAGCGGATACTGTTCTTCTTCCATCGATGTGGAGAAACAACAGATTCTTCTTTAATTTGACATAGTTTTCTTTCAGATTCGCGGCACGCAGACTGAAACCTCCGGACGTTTTACTGGGAGGGACAGTGTGTTCGGATAAATATCTCCGGCCGCGTACATCTCCGCATTAAAGGTTCCGACGCCCCGGAATGTTTTCGACACATCTTTACTAACAAAAAGTTTGCTTACTGCTGAGGGTGCGGCCATGATAATTTAACATGTATTAATTAATTACTTCTACACTACTACACTTACTACAACATAATGCCACTGTTGTTATGGCATGCCGTTTAGGAAATTATTATATAGCCTATATATCTATCTATAAATTGCAGGAACGTCTGTCTGTCTGTCTGTCTGTCTGTCTGTCTGTCTGTCTGTGTGGTATGCGCATATCTCTCGAACCGTTAGTCCGATGGATTTCAAACTTGACAGGTGTCTTGCTACAAGCATGAGTAAGTGCGGTGCCAAGTTTGATATTGTTTGAATTAGAAATGCAAAAGATATCATTAAATATATATCGGTAAAAGAAGCACATATTGGCTTTTGCCGCTCTAGCCGCTGGCCACTCCCCCTCTCACACAGTGAGCACAGCGCAGGACCAGACACAGAGAGGTTCGAGGAAAGCAGCGGAGCTTTGGCAGCTAAAATGTGAAATACACCTCAGACCCACAAAAATGTGCAAAGTAGCACTACTTTGGACTGTCTTTGACTTTGAATAAACAAATGACAATTCCCGAATTTAAGGACGTTTAAGAATCCCACACATGCAAAACACAACCAGCTACAGATAACAAGTGGCAGACAGAGCGTGATGCCACTTATAGGCAGGCTATCTGTGTATCTGTATGTATGTATGTGTGTCCGTGTTTGGGGGCAGGTTTGGGGGGAAGGTAACCTGCACATTACATGCAGACCCCACATGCAGAACGCTTTACAACAGCGGGGTTACAGCCTTTCACTCTTTTCCTGCTATTGTGTTAAATTGCTGTGAGCTGACAGAACATAACGTAATCCCGGAGATTATTCCTTCACAGCGCTGTGCAATGCAAGAAAATCTCAAGAGTTGAACCGGGCAGACACATCAGTTTCATCAGACACACCCTGGGTCTGCTGTCTACTGCTAACTTACAACACTAATAACATTTCCGTCGCCAAAATACCCCTGCAAATCAAATCCATACTTCACCGTTAACCGTCAAGCCACTAAATTTGTATGGAAATTAACACCTCTGCTGAAGTGTTAAATTCGTTAACGATCATAGACACCTCTCTCTCTCTCTCTCTCTCTCTCTCTCTCTCTCTCTCTCTCTCTCTCTCTCTCTCTCTCTCTCTCTCCACAGTCCGGTTCTGGTGGTTAATGAACGCAGATATGTGCTGATTAGCTCTCATAAGGGACCGTTTGGTATTTATGGAATGGACCACCGGAGGAAAATAGGGCAGGGTCATGTCTTTTTATTCTTTGTTGAGGGGAGGGTCATCCAAACATTTTTTGTCTAGGAAGGGGGGTCACCCAACTTTTGTATTCATAAAAGCAGCAACATTTCAAAGTGACTTGTTTGGTGCATATTTTTTCATGTAGCTCTTAGTCTCGGCCCTCCTTCGCTACCAGATGGGTCTGACCCATGAGTTTGCTGGGGGGCAGAGGGAGTGTCACTGCCCGATGTGAGTCAAGTGCAGATGTGAGTCGCGCATGCTCAGATTTAAACTATTTGCGGCATAACGTGTCATACTGACGTTTGTGAAATCTATAAAATAATAAACGTTTCTCTTTACATACAATAACAGAAGATGGTAATCATTTCAAAAACGTAGCTATCTATGACGGTTTGGTTGCTAACGTTAGCTCAAAATACCATTCAAGTGACAGCCTTTGTTGTGTTTGATTAACTTTTAGCTAGCAGTCATTTCAAAAACTTTTTAGCTATCTATGACTGTTTGATTGCTAATGTTAGCCCAAAACGCCATTAAATGACAGCCTTTATTGTGTTTGATTGCTAACTTGTAGCCAGCAGCAGCAGTCATTTCAAAAACGTTTTAGCTATCTATGATTGTTTGATTGCTAACGTTAGCTCATAGACTGTGCGTTAGCTCAAAAAGCCGTTAGCATCTTGTAGGCTACTTGTCGCAAAGTGACGCATGCGCGACTCACATCTGCACTCGACTCACATCGGGCAGTGACAGGGAGCACTGCCCCCTGGTGGCTGAAACGGGTAACTGCATTGTTTAAAAAATGAGTGGAATAATTAATTATATCCAGTGTTGCCACAGTTACTTTGAAAAAGTAACTTAGTTACTTTACAGATTACTTGATTTTAAAAGTAATTTAGTTACTTTACAGATTACTTGATTTTAAAAGTAACTAAGTTAGATTACAAGTTACTTTATTAGTTACATTCAGTAGCTGCTGACAACACCCCTCCGCCTCAACATAAAAATGACAACCGTGACAAAGCTGTTCTGTGAGGCAACTCGGCATTGACAGTAGTAGGGATCTTGTTTATTATCGCACGAAACGAAGGCGAGTCAACCGTGTTTAAGGGCAGCATTTCCTCTACAACATACTGCCCGACCAACTTCTTCAACTCTCCCCCACTTACTGGTTTTGCACCGAAGTCCAGCTTTTGTTGTTTGGGTGGTGGGGGACCTCCTGCTCTCTGCTTTGCACCACCTGGTGGGACTTGCTCTGTAAGTTTGACTGTGCGGTGCTGCGACTCCAAATGTTTCTTCAAATTTGACGTAGTGTTTTTGTAGCTAGATAGCACTTTGTCGCCACCAGTACAACGAACCTTAATATTGCCATCTTTAGCTGACACAAACTCAAAATAGTGACTGTATTTCCAGCTAGAAAACGCGCATCTCTCTCCTCCCTCCATTGTTGTTTACGTTTGTGTCGCTGCGTGGTACACGTTAACTGTCCACATGCTGAAAACGTGACTTGTCGTCGCATACGTGACTTCACTCCCCGAGACGCAAGAAGAAAGCAAAAACAATATTTTTATTAAGGAAAATGACAAAAATAGTAACGCACAGTGACTTGGATAAGTAACTTTAATCTGATTACTGGTTTGGAAATAGTAACGCGTTAGATTAGGCTACTCGTTACTGAAAAAAGTGGTCAGATTAGAGTAACGCGTTACCCGGCATCACTGATTATATCTGGCATGACCAGATATTTTATAAATATCTTAAATAACACAAAACAACTAAATGGTGGTAGGTAATGCATCAGATTTCATATACTGCTTCAGTAAAAAAAAATATTACCTGGCTGATGATGGGAGGAGCAGGACGCAAAAAACGAAAGTTTGTTGCACTATGTCTGGACATCTTGCCGTGCCAACCTTGCAATAAAGGTTTCCTAAATGCCATCTATATACATGTGATGTCAGCTTACTAATTGATTGTGGGTTTTGTGTAGATTTGGACTTGTATACGTTTATTCCACTTTGTTTAAACGGCGAAGTGGAGCGGCCTCGTTCACCTGTTTGGAGCTGGCTGGTGAATATGACGCTCGTATCGACCTTGATGGATACACCGTGACCCTTTTTGTGAATCTACTGATCGCTGTGGATTATTTTTTCTCGTGTCATTGGATTACGGCAAAATACGGATCTTTTTTCTAAACGTGTCTTAACGTTTTATGGTGTGACTGCGCTTCGTTTCTGCGTTTGGAGAGGCATCTCAACAGAATGTAGGTCCAACACGGTTTGTTCACTGTTAAATTTTAGTTGAATTTAAGTGTCAGGGCATCCCGCCACCGTCTGTCTGTTGCGTTCCAAGACAGCTGTGCTGCGATTGGATTTCATAAGGGCGAATTGTTAAATTGTTACAATGTAATTTAAAATCTGCTTTAAAAATAAACATATATGTTTTGGAATATAATGTTCAGCTTCGGCAGCTTTACCTATGTGCTAAAATATACAATGACGAAGCCTAGTGACGAGTCCATAGCAACCAGTGTTGAATTGGTTATTTTCCAGTGTCCTTTGCTGAATGGTCTCAATGTTTTAATGTTTTATTTCATGTGAATGCTAGTTTAATAGAGGAGTAACTTAGTATTTGAAGTAATGCAGTAATGCATTTAGTTTCCATGCTTATTGTGTTTTCACAATTACGTTAGTGAGTAAATCTACTGAAATGGCCACCACACCATAACAGAGGAGTGTGATGTGTAAGATGAGAATGCAGAGGTTAACTGCTGCACGTCATGGTTGTAAAAAATCAAATGGCACCTGTATATCTTTGCTAAGTGCAAGCTAGCACATAAGGGGAGGGTCATGCTTCTTTTTCAAATAATTTTGGAGGGTGATAGAAAAATCATTACTGGTGAGGGGAGGGTCAAGTCTTTTTAGCCTAAAGGCCCAAAAACTCCTCCGGTGGCCTCTGAAATAAATAACGAACAGTCCCTAACGGGCTGGGTGGGTAGCACACTACCATGAGTCCATGACATTAATGTATGATCACTCCAAATTGTCGTTGTGATATTTTGTGATTACATTCTGAATCTGCCCCGTTCTCTGTCAGGTAAATGCAGTAGTACAATGTCACTGTAAGTCAGTAGTAGGCTATACAGTGGAGTTGCATATTAAGTGGTTTGGGGTCCTTCTGTAAGTAATTCTGGGGTACAATTTGGTTTTGAAGAATTCTACAAGCAGCAATACCACAGGCCAAGCAATCGCCCGTTCCAAACAGGCACATTTTCAACGGGCACTGGACTAGTATATTTAAAGTCTGAATATTTTGAATGAATCTTGAAAATCTTGAATTAAAGTCTGAATATATTGAATGAATGTCTGAATATATTGAATGAAAGCCCAAATATATTGAAAGTTGAAATGGAATATTTTGCTCTTTAACTACAAATTCTCATTACTGTTTTTTTGCTGATCAATTCCATTTTCAGGCTTTACAGTTTTAGACTTTTGGATTTATTGTCCTAGTACGGTTACGGAACGGCACTGGAGATTGGACCCAAAAGCAGGCGTGACACAGGAAATACGTTTAAGTGATTTAATAAAGATAAATATGTACAGTGAATAGTGCAAGGGGGTGTCGTGTCCAGGGGATCCAGGGGTGAGTGGTGAGTGTCTCTTGTTTGTGGCGTCGACCATGTGGTAATGGCATCCTCCAGAGTCCAACAAACAATTCCAACACGTGTCAAACTTCCTTGAATCCAGAGAAAAGCAGGCAGGCAAGGAAGCAGGTAGACAGGCAGGGGTAACTCAAAATGAAGTCAAAGACAAAACAGGAATCACAGGAACCAGGAACACTGAGACAAAACGGGTAGACTAGACACACAGACACTCCAAACTGAAATACTGACCTGACAACAGACAAAGGAAACACAGAGACTAAATACAATAGGTAACGAGGAAACGAGACAGGTGACACAAGGGCTGGGGAACAGGTGAAAGACATCAGGGCAGAGCAGACAATCACAAAAGGTGGGAAAACACAAGGCAGGAAGTAAAATAAGACCAGACAAGACAAAAAAACAGACTATCAAAATAAAATAGGAAACAGAACAAATACACAATCATAACAAGTACTTCCAATATCTATTGAAGAATATATGGGAAGTTTATTCACTTTTTTATAGTGGAAGACCGAATGAAAGGAACCTCTTTGGTCAGGCAGGTCCCTTTCAACAAGTTAACATGCCTTTTATTCAATATATTCAGACTTTCATTCAATATGTTCAGACATTCATTTAATATATTCAGACTTTCATTCAATATATTATAGAGAGAGATCAGCTGTCAATCGAACATTATGGGATGTACTTTGACATCTTCTCATTAGTTGTTGTGTAAATGTTTCTTTAGGTGGCCGTCCTTCCTGTTTCTGTTTAGCCACGGAGGCTATCAATGCTCAGGATTATTTTTGTTAACCTAAGCTGAAAATGAAAACGTCTCTGTGCTCTAAATGTTTGATGAATCTTTTTTTTTTGTATGTTGTTGTTTCTCTTCCACACCAGCATGGGTCTGAAGAGAGAAAGCACCAGACCTCCTTTATCCTACATACTTTGTTCTCTTTGTGTACATTTATAAAGAAATCTATAGCCACATTTATCATTTTTTGATCATAATCAATAAGTAGATTGTGCATTATTCTCTTTGACATAAACTGAGATTCTGGTCAGACAAACTGATTGAATGGATGAAGTGAATCTGTACGTGAAATCTTTGAGCAGACTTTACTGATGGGATGTGTGAACAAAGTATTGTCTTTTTGTCCTAATTCCAGGGTATCATACAAAATGCAAAAACTAAAAGAGTATAACTGAGGCAGTTCTGCTCCTGAAACTCCACAAAGTACATTGTTCATGTTAGGAGTCAGTCAGTCTCTGTCCTTTCAACCTTCCTCACTAAAACAGCTTTGTCACTGTGATTGTTGTCAATGAGCAGAGTTTTGTATCACTTGTTGCTTTTTACAACCAACATTTTCTCTCTGCACTGAGTCAATTAAGATAAAGTCTTGACACACACAATATAACACATATTGTGTAGTGGATTATTTGGTTACAAGTATTTCCATATGTTTAGACACTTTAATGTAAAGCCTCTCACATTCCCACAAAATCTCACATTCCCAAATACTATTTACAACCTGAGAGCTGAAAACTCCTCTCTCCCATCTTTCCCATAGGATCTGATTACAGCATCAGTGTTACAGGGTGTGACTCCTGTGGACAAAATGACACAGTGTGATAAATGTCTCTTTACTAATGAAGTTTTGACATGTCTTCCTGCAGTGAACGTCACAGCAGGTTAACAAGTCAAATGTGAAAACTGATGCACGACACAAGAGGGCGCCTTCATCCTGGTGACAGGAAAATAGCATACCTCAAAAATGAGAAAATGTCTCAATCTGGTGGATAGTAGAGTGCATGATTTTATACTGCAATGGCTGTTGGATAAAAAATGGTGGCTTTAATGGACCATTTTTTCCCTAAATGGTCTGAGTATCTGTACATTGGCTACAAAGTGTATTATTACCTATTATAGAAGCTGAGGTTCAACTTAAAAAACTCACAGCCTTGCCAATGTATGCCATATGCAATTTCAAATTAAAAAGCCAAAAATATACCAAAAGTACAAATAATTATTGATGCATTCATTTGTTCATCACTTTAATGTTGCAGCTGATAAAGCCAGGTTGAGCTCATTTTGATTACTTTATATACTGCTGGTCATAATACATCATCATTTATTTACTATATTTTGTTTTAATAATATGTAAAGTAACTAATGTTGTTAAGTAAATGTAGTGACGTAGAAAGTAGCATAAAATATAAATACTAAGAAAGTAAAGTTTAAAAGGTAGAACAAAAAATAAATGTGAAAAATATATATAAAATAAACAAAAGAGAAGTAAAAATAATACAATAATTATAATTATACTGAGGAGGTCATATCAAGACAGTAACAGGGAGTTAGAAGTTAATACTTCAACTTGGAAATAATTGTTTGACAAAACAATCCAAAGGTAAGTTGTGTGATGTGGTTGAAAGCTTAAATTCTGCAGTAAGTGGACCTTGATTGTTTTGCAATGATGAACATTTGGGGGTTCTTTGTGTTGCTAGAGAGCCAAAACAATTTTGTGAATGTAAACTACAACATATTTTATGTCCTCACTTGTGTACAATAAAGAAAGTGGGTTAAAGAAGAAATGGGGTCTGGGGACTCCCAGGTGTCCGTGGCACTCTGCCAGGGGGTCTGTGAAATGTTTTCAGATTCATTCATTTAACTTTTACAGAAGGCTTCCTAGTTCAACTAATAATATTTGAATGTATACATTTCTAATAGATTATCTTTTAATCTAATCTATAAATCTTAAAATCTGCAAATGTGTTCAATACATGTCTAATATATTTCTAATACATTTCTCTTGTGTTGTTCTTTCATATAACTAAGACTAGAAGTGTAGAAAGTAGGCTACGTCAAATTATTCCAAGGGACATACATGTGGGGGTCCCCTGTATATTCTCTATCTTGTAAGGGGTCCTTGGCCTGAAAAAACATTGACAACCTCTGGTGTAGAGGCTTGAACACAGCGCGGAGCTCATAAACAACATGCTCAGACATGCGGGAGAGATCAGAGAATCTGATATCAAAGAGAGTAAATGTGACCAACAAACATCAGACAGACTGTAGTGGTGTTTGTGGTGACATTAGTGGCAGATTAAAACACATTTAAAAACTGATTTATTTCTCTTGTTTACCATAAATCAGCATCAGAGATTCAGAGTTAAGGACTGAAGTGTTTTCTCATCTGTTTACACAGACACGACCACATCAGAGCCGAAACACAACCTTTGATGACACACCACACCACACACACACACACACACACACACACACACACACACACACATGCTGCGTTTATTCATATTTCAAAGCAGGAGGAAATGTTTTGAAGCTGCTGTGATCTGTTGTCAGAGGATGTTATAAATATATATGTATATATACAGTTGTGTTCAAAATAATAGCAATCCAACATCACTAACCTCATAAATCAATTTTTTTGGTAGAAGTGATATTTCTACATGGCAAATAATTTACTAGTAAGTGTTGTAGAGTCATAGAAAACCAACAGACCCAACAATCATGACATGCATGCTACTCATTCTGTGTAATTGAATCTGTAATTGAAAGGGGCATGTTCAAAATAATAGCAGTGTTGTGTTCAATTAGTGAGGTGATTGATTCTGTGAAGAAACAGGTGTCAATTATGGCCCATATTTAAGGAAGGAAGGAAGCAAATGTTGTGCATGCTTGTTATAGCGCATTTCACACTGAAATACTAATAATAGCAAAATGGGTCGTTCCAGACATTGCTCTGAGGAACAGCGGACTTTGATTAAAAAGTTGATTGGAGAGGGGAAAACATATAAAGAAGTGCAGAAAATTATAGGCTGCTCAGCCAAAATGATTTCAAATGCCTTGAAATGGCATCCAAAGCCTGAACGACGTGAGAAAAAATGGTCAACTACCATTCGAATGGATCGAAGAATAGCCAAAATGGCAAAGGCTCAAACAATGATCAGCTCCAGGAAAATCAAAGAAGTCTTAAAGTTACCTGTGTGTACTGTTACGATCAGAAGAAGGCTATGTGAAGCAAAGCTATCAGCTAGAAGCCCCCGCAAAGTCCCATTGCTGAAAAAAAGACATGTACTGAATAGGTTGAAAAAGGACACATTGACTGGCCAAAGGAGAAATGGCGCAACATTCTGGGGAATGATGAGAGCAAAATTGTTCTTTTTGGGTCTAGGGGCCGCAGACAGTTTGTCCAACGACCCACATGCACTGAATTCAAGCCAGAGTACACTGTGAAGACAGTAAAGCATGGTGGTGCAAAAATCATGTTATGGGGATGTTTCTCATACTGTGGTGTTGGGCCTATTTATCGCATACCAGGGATCATGGATCAGTTTCAATACATTGTGGTGGAAGTTTTTCGATGCAGCAGGTGTAGATGTTTTAAAAATAGAAGGTGAAACAAAATAAGGACAGTCGAAGACTAAACCAAGTTAGGTTTTTTTGTATTTTATTAAGTATATTTGCAAATATAGGAGGAACACATTTCACAGAAGGCACAGGTGTGGAAAAGCTCTTCAATGAGTGAACAGAAACACTGAACTTAAATACATCTTCAGAGTGACAGCACACACGCACTTGGCTTATTATGACTCTACATTTCTCACAGACAATCTGATACACATGAAGACAATCAAAAAACAACACAAGAGACATCTTGGAGCCATTTCGCCTCCTCCTCCCTGTACGACTTTCACCCCCCCAGTTGCATCTCAACTGGCATGGGAAAACTAAATGTATCAGGAGAGATAGTTTTAGGGCGACCTTGTAGCCCCTATCTGTTCAGACAAACAGTGCTCACATTATGTTCCAGACTTTGTGATTCTCACTTAGTTAGAATCAGATTCTTCATGTGGGAATGAGATACACTCCCTTTCAGCATTGTGAGAGAAAGCTAATAGAGAAGAAAGTAAGACAAAAATATAAAGAATCATGCTTAAATGTAAATTTCCCATTACAACATCAAAATACTTGAAGAGGTCATGTTGCCTTATGCTGAAGAGGAAATGCCTTTGAAATGGGTCTTTCAACAAGACAATGACCCAAAACACCCCAGTAAGCGAGCAAAGTCTTGGTTCCAGATGAACAAGATTGATGTTATGGAGTGGCCAGCCCAATCCCCAGACCTCAATCCCATAGAAAACTTGTGGGGTGACATCAAAAATGCTATTTCTGAGGCAAAACCCAGTAATGCAGAGGAATTGTGGAATGTAGTTCAATCGTCCTGGGCTGGAATACCTGTTCACAGGTGCCAGAAGTTGGTCGACTCCATGCAACACACGTGAAGCAGTTCTCAGAAATAATGGTTATGCAACTAAATATTAGTGCAGTGGCTCAAAGTAAAGCAAACCCTTGACACATTTTTCAGTTTGTACAGTAAATGTTTGAGTTTGTAAAGAAAAATGCAAATACTGCTATTTTTTTGAACAGCCTAATATTCCTTTTTCTTCACTTTCTGTAAAGGTATAACACAAACTTGATCAATTTTGGTCATGTTTTGATTTGGAATTGAATGTGCAGTGTTATGATATTATGGAATTAAAAGCTATTCTAAGGATTTTGAGCATTATTCACTTTTTTAAACACACTGCTATTATTCTGAACACAACTGTATATATATACTGTATATATACATACATATATACACTCACCTAAAGGATTATTAGGAACACCATGCTAATACCGTGTTTGACCCTATCCTATCAATATGGGCCAACATTTCTAAAGAATGCTTCCAGCACCTTGTTGAATCAATGACACAAAGAATTAAGGCAGTTCTTAAAGGGATCCCCCACACCATTACACCACCACCACCACCACCACCAGCCTGCACAGTGGTAACAAGGCATGACGGATCCATGTTCTCATTCTGTTTACGCCAAATTCTGACTCTATCATCTGAATGTCTCAACAGAAATCAAGACTCATCAGACCAGGCAACATTTTTACAGTCTTCAACTGTCCAATTTTGGTGAGCTTGTGCAAATTGTAGCCTCATTTTCCTATTTTTAGTGGAGATGAGTGGTACCCGGTGGGGTCTTCTGCTGGTGTAGCCCATCTGCCTCAAGGTTGTGCGTGTTGTGGGTTCACAAATGCTTTGCTGCATACCTTGGTTGTAACGAGTGATTATTTCAAAGTTGATCTTCTATCAGCTTGAATCAGTTGGCCCATTCTCATCTGACCTCTAGCATCAACAAGGCATTTTCGCCCCCCAGAACTGCAGCATACTGGATGTTTTTCCTTTTTCAGACCATTCTTTGTAAACCCTAGAAATGGTTGTGTGTGAAAATCCCAGTAACTGAGCAGATTGTGAAATACTCCAACAACCATGCCACGCTCAAAGTTGCTTAGATCACCTTTCTTTCCCATTCTGACATTCAGTTTGGAGTTCAGGAGAATGTCTAGACCAGGATCACACCCCTAAATGCATTGAAGCAGATGCCATGTGATAGTTTGATTAGATCATTTCATTAACGTGAAATTTAGTTCCTAATAATCCTTTAGGTGAGTGTATATATACATACATACATACATATACATACATACATACATATATATATATATATATATATATATATATATATATAAACATGAATACAAACTGAGGTTCTTTTTCTTCTGCTGGAAGAACAAAAGTCAGCAAGATGATTCATCCTGTGGAAGTAACAAGCTTTTTATTGTATTCTGACTGCTCGCATCAGAGCTAATGCTAATAATATCAGTGTTTGTGGTTCCTGTGAAATTATTCTTTATAAAAGACAAATGTAGTCTCTGTAAGCTTTTCATCCACTTCCTGTTTACTTTTCCATCTGGCAGAGCTTCTGTCATTCCTGTCGTCATTTTCTCTGACTAACCGCCAGGAAATTAAAAAGCAGATAAGAAGCATGTGAACAAACATACACGCACGCACGCGCACACACACACACACACACACACACACACACACACACACACACAAGCTGATTTCCACCCGTATGCTTCTATCGATCTAACACTCGTCAGTTTTACATGTGATCAACATTGAGTCCTTGTGAGCAGAGGCGCACACACACACACACACACACACACACACACACACACACACACACACGCACGCAAGCACGCACAGATGAACAGGTGTTGTCTAGGATACAGAAGGTTTTAATGGTGACACAGGTCAGAGGTCAGAGGTCAGATACAGACTCAGGTTCAGTTTTACATCACTTTGGTCAAATTAAAAAAGATTAATGATGAGTGACACATGTTCCCCTAAAGCAAACTCACATTTACTTGGAAATCTCTAAATCCTCTTAAAATAATTACAGTAAAGGGTTTGGTGTAGGAGACACGATAACAACGTCCAAATCTTAAAGGGATAGTTTAGATCTTTTGAAGTGGGTTTGTATAAGGTAATTATCCGTAGTCAGTGTATTACCTACAGCAAATGGCGGTCAGCATGCCCCCAGTTTGGAGAAGGCAGGAGTACAGATTATATTTCGTTATTATACATTCCTGCTGTTGTCACTGTAAACTGTATATAACATTTTAGAACACAAAGATTGACACGGGTAGCAACAACTAAGGAGGGGCGGGTCTTAGTGAACAGTAAGTTGGAGGCAATCAGGCATCTTTTAATGGAATTTGCATGAATATGTTCAAATTAGTAACTCTGTAAACATGCACACAAGGCATCAAAACATCTGTCACAGCCTCCATGCGTTAATAATGAAATTTCTTACAAAACCCTGATTGTGTGAACTGATGATTAATCAAATTAATTATATTTAATGTAGCAATTAAGGACATGTAAGGGGACACTGTCCCTTTAAAGGTGCTGACACACCAACCCGATTATCGGCCGTTGGACAGTCTGGCGTGGTCGGTGACTCGAGTCTGTTCGGTGTGTTTCGTGCTGTCATCAGTCGGAGGAGCCGTCGGCGTTCATTTTTGGCCGATTTGTTGAATCGGCCAGTGGGCAGTCGGAATCAATGACCAATCTGATTGGTGGAGTGCTAGCCCTTGACTAGCGAATCAGTGCACAAGAAAACCGGAGCTGAAAACGCCAGTATCTTCTTATTACTAGCCATCGTATTTTCTTCCGTTCAGCGAGTAATGATAACAACGATCCTTCTTGGCTACTATCAACACTCTGATGAAAACAATGACTGACGACAGCATGCTCTGTGTTTACTAGGTCTAAGGAGATGTTCCATCATTTCCGGTGTTCATTTTTCAGGCAACAATACTGATTAGTGCTGTTATGGAGACGTATTACGCGCAGAACGTACGCTCAAGTCGGCGTCGCTTCGGTGTGTTCCGAGGCACTTTTTGGACCGACTCGGGGAGACGGGAGCCAAATGATCAGGCCGACGGTCGACCATCGGGTTGGTGTGTCAGAGCCTTAAGAAGTGTTCAATGTTGCTGTTCTGACTGTGTGACGACAGGAAGTCTGATGATGAAGGTTAAAACGTGTTTGGAGAAGACAACATCACAACACGGACATCATTAGTTGTGTGTGTGTGTGTGTGTGTGTGTGTGTGTGTGTCAGTCCTCCGTGTCTTCTTCACTGTAGTCGCTCAGAGGAAACTCACGACTTTCCTTCTGTGTGTTGTAGCTTTTCCTGTGCATCACACACTCCTGGTCGATGATCGCCTGCAAAACACACACACACACACACACACACACACACACACACACACATACACAGTCGATCAATAAACCTACCTGTATGTCTGTGTAATCTGTGTGTAATTTTGGGTTTATTAAGTAGAAATGTTTCCTCTGCAGCTTTGAAGGCAGTAGCTTTTGATCTATAATCAGTGTAATCACTGTGTAATGACTATATACACACACACACACACACACACACACACACACACACACACACACACACACACACACACACACGCACGCACACGCTAATTCCTGATTTAACAGGAAGCAATGTTGAGATTTTTAATAACATAACTGTCTGTATGGATCATAGTATTAAGGTTAAGTTACATATAATAGCTTATTTGGGCTCTGGGTAATCAGGTATTTTATCTGCTGAACCATAACATTTGACAAACCAACCAAAATTATCTGTTAATGTTATGTAGCCTAGTCATTGTTTTCAATAAATAGTTCATAAACCTTTGTTTGACTAGTTTATTACTGAACCCAGCAATACGCCGTCACATCCTGCGCCACCCACCACCACAAGTAAATTCTCAACCTGTGGAAGACACTGTTGCTCGCAGTGACACACAGATCATATAAGAGAACGGCATAGTTTGGATTTTTTTTAAGTGGGTTTGTATGAGGTACTTATCCATAGTAAGTAAGTAATGTGTATTACACCTACAGTAGATGGCGGTCATCACATCCCCCAGTTTGGAGAAGCAGGCAGAAGTGCGGACACAGCAGCTATAAGCAATGTACTTCTGTGGACGGGGGCAGCAGCAAAACGTATTTTAGCCACCCCAAAAAAAATTCAGTTAAAGTGTACACCATATTAAGAATACTTCCATGGCATCCATGGCAACATTATACTTCCTGTCTTCCTTCTGTTTTTTTCAATCAATTTAAATCAACGGTTTAAGGATAGGCGGTTTTGTATGTTGTTCAGATTGCGATTGTTTAAATAAAGTTGATTGAACATTAAAAAGGCAAACAAATACCTGCGCCATGTATGAGTATATACAGTGTTGGGGAGTAACGGAATACATGTACCGGCGTTACGTATTCAGAATACAAATTATGAGTAACTGCATTCCGTTACAGTTACAATTTAAATAGTTGGTATTTAGAATACAGTTACATTGTTGAAATCAATGGATTACATGACGATACTTCTCTGTTTCATGAGTTTATTCACTCTTGCAACTCCATGCATTTCCCAGAAGCCCCAATATGAAAACGACAAAATTAGCTATTTGCGTGATCACTGATAGGTAGAGATGAGCCAGAACAGGAATGCGTTTCTATCTTGGAAATTCAAACAGCATTTCACATTAAAGAAAGAGAAGGGAGAACGAAATATAACTGTGCAGTTCAACCTCTGCTTGCCAGCAACCAACCTCCTTTCAGCGTCCAAATTACTCCACCTCCAACCTGAAGAAGCATTTTAAAGTACTTTTTTTTTTTTAATTAGCCAACGGTAGTCGTCTGCTGTAGTTTTACTGGTCACCTTGCTATTTTATAGTTGATGTGCGACTTTACATTCTCCTATGTGCTGATTTACTAGCCCCAGAGCCGTTGAAAGACTGACTAGCCCCGTTTGACATGTTAACTAACGTTAGCTAAAATTAGCTCGTGGTAGCTTAGACTGCGGTTAGATATTTGTAGTATGCAGTTCGGGACTACAAATACAAAAATTCAGCCATTTGGAACAGAAGAACACACCAGAATAGGCCTGTTTAGTAAGCTGTAAGTGACGGCCGCATTCCTACACTTATAAAATGCAATTCAATGTGGATGTAATCCAAGTATTCAGAATACGTTACTCAGATTGAGTAACGTAACGGAATACGTTACAAATTACATTTTTGGGCATGTATTCTGTAACGGAATACGTTTTGAAAGTATCCTTCCCAACACTGAGTATATTCCGCCCGGTTACTAGATATTAATGGACACCTGCCAGCAAATGGCAATCAAGAATTCTTAGTGGCCATGGTAACAATCCACAAAGGTAGTACCCTGGTTCTACACCTCTGCTGTTGTGCTCACTGGTCTAACTCATGTTTTTATATCTGTATTTACCATTTTCTCCTCTCTGACAGCAGGGTTACGTAACAGGAAGCAGAGTGGAGCATACAGAATGTTGATCACCCCGATAAACACCATGAGACAGGGAAAACCCACCGCCTGAACCAGAGTGCCCCCTATGGATGGTCCTGGAACAACAGACAGAGACTTGTAAACATACGTTCAACTCATTAGTGCTAATTTCTTTTAAATTCATGCCACATTTCCAACATGCATTGTGTATGTTTACATGTTTGCGTTACCTATAGCGAACCCCATACACAGCGCAACGTCAGCAATGGCGTAGACACTGCCGTAGACGGAGGCGTGACGGATGTCAACCAGGTAACCCATGATGGCCATCATGGAGGAGTCCACCATACCTGACGGACAAAAATCATTCAATTAAACAATTAATGAATAACAACTGTAATAATTATCATATTTATTGTTTCCACAGTTTATATAATAAAATATCAAATCATTAGTCTACATAGGTTTACCTACAAACACTTTTGATATTAAAAATGTAAATGAGACAATGAGTGTGTTGATTATCACCTATAGCGAAGCCCAGACCTCCGTTTGGTCCAATCAGACCATAGATACTGGTGGCAAAAGGAACCTGGTATATACACACACACACACACACACACACACACACACACACACACACACACACACACACACACACACACACAAATCTATGAAAAAATGTCTACATGACTTCCTGTAACTACAATGGATAAAACAATGATGGTTGGATGTTGTACTTACACACAGCAAACTGATGCCAACGATAAACATCCCTAACATGGAGCAGAGCCACCTGGAGACGCAGAAATACACATCAGCCACTTGTCTGTCTTACACCTGCAGGTTTACCGGAAATCTTTAGGATCAGGTCTGAACAGAACTCAGAACAAAACTTCCAGAAAAGTTAATCTGTTAAACGTCTTCCTCTGAGAGGTTGTATTGACTGAACACACACACACACAAAGTCGATCAATAAACCTACCTGTATATCTGTGTAATCTGCGTGTAATTTAGAGTTTATTAAGTAGAAATGTTTCCTCTGCAGCTTTGAAGGCAGTAGCTTTTGATCTATAATCAGTGTAATCACTGTGTAATCACACACACACACACACACACACACACACACACACACACACACACACACACACACACACACACACACACACACACACTGACCGTCCCATCTTGTTGGCTAGAACACCGAACAGGTTTGTTCCTATCAAGTAGGAGATACTGGCAGGGAGGAAGGCCATACCTGAAACACAACATAATACAACACACTGTTAGAGAGGGAGAGGAGGGAGGAAGGATGGGAGGAACAAAGAGAACATAAGGAGGACGTAAGGAAGGAATGAATTAAGGGAAAAGTATAAGTATGAAGGAACATAAGGAAGGAAGGAAGGAAGGAAGGAAGAGCTTAAGAGGAAGGAAAGCAAGCAAGGAAGGACGGGAAGGATGAACATAAGGAGGAAGGGAGAAGGGAAGTGCAGGAGCACAGACAGTGGAACGTACCAAGTTGCCATTTAGGGGAGCACATGGTCTGCATCATCCAGATGGGCAGAGTCGGCTCTAAGATGGCTACACCCATGTTGGCGAAACACAGAGAACCTGCAGACAGAAACATAATCTGTCACAGACTCTACAGACCTGTTTGTCTTGTGTTTTGGGGGTAAACGTGACCATAAAGGTGAGTGTGAGGAGACGACAACATACCTGCACTGATGAGAATGTACGGATCCTTTAACAGAGTCAGTAATGGAGTCCCTTCCACACTCTGAAACATACAAACACACAAATTGAAGCTCATCATGCTCGTCCAGAACAAACCAAAATCTTACCAGACAGGGCCAGAACAAATCACATCAGATCATATCACCCAGGTCAGACTGGTCCGGATCAGATCAGTAGTGGTTTTAAAGTGGACTCACCCCTGGAGAGATCTTTGAAGGCTGCAGGATGAACAGCTGTAGTGCTGCAACACATTAAAAATAACATTATGCCATTTGGATCAGATTAGTGTGACATTACCAACATGTACACAGGAGGTCACAGGTTCAAAACCCCGTCAGCAATAACATCATTTATAGATGCCGATCATCATCGTTGATTCTATAGATCAATCTATTCTGAGATAAATTAATATCCACACTGAACACTTTATCTTGAGTCTTAACAGGCGTTTTGACCACTGAGAAGATTTTATTTAAATCTTTACCTCCATCAAACATAGCCAGGAAGGCCAAGATCAGGAAGGGAGCGCGTTTCCCCACAAACTCGTACATCACACTGCCAAATGGAGCTCCAACTGAAACACAATGCACACACATTCAACACAGAACAAATATTCAAGTATATAAGTCCTTTTTTCTTAAACTTACTGACATCTGCCCTCAAATACAGTCCTACAACAGTTTTATAAATCTGTCTCTACTACAGCTGTATAACATTAGTCTATATCCTTCGCGTTCCACTCAATTTATGAGGACTATGGTTAACTGCTCAGATCTCTGCATGATAAATTGAGACAGCTAGCTAGACTATCTGTCCAATCTGAATTTTCTCGCACGACTATTTTGCAGCGGCTGTGTGTGGAGTTTAGCACCGCCCATGAGGATTCTGATTGGTTTAAAGAAATGCCAATAAACCAGAGCACGTTTTCCTCCCATCCCGAAGGCTGTGTGGAGTAGCCAGACCGTCCTTCAGCGCGCTTTGGAGGAGGGTCTGGCAAAGCGAGACAAGTCTAACGTCAACCCCCAAGTGAACAATGCTGACAAAACTAGCCCCTGGATGAACCTGACTAGAGGTGAAGAAGTACTCAGATATTTTACTTTAGTAAAAGTAGTAATACCACAGTGCAAAAATACTCTCTTACAAGTAAAAGTCCTGCATTCAAAACCTTGCTTGAGTTAAAGTACAAAAGTATTAGGATGAAAATATACTTAAAGCACCAAAAGTAAAAGTACTCATTATGCAGAGTAATATATATTATATTATTGTAATATAATAATTGAGGCATTAATGTGTTCATCGCTTTATTGTTACAGGTAAAGGTGGAGCCCATTTTAATTTCTTTATATACTGCTGGGTTGTTTAATCTATAATATTACATCATCATTGATTAGTTGATTATATTTTGTTTTAATAATCTGAAGTAACTGGAGTTATCAGATAAATGTAGTGAAGTGAAAAGTACAGTATTTCCCTCTGAGATGTAGGGGAGTATAATGTAGCAGAAAATGGAAATTCTAAGTAATTAATTGAGTGACAGTACTTAGTTACTTTCTGGAGTGTAGTGCTGTACTGGTGCTAAAGAAGTACAAATGTGCATGTATATGTGTGTGTGTGTGTGTGTGTGTGTGTGTGTGTGTGTGTGTGTGTGTGTCTCACTCAGGACCCCCATAGCCAGTCCTCCCAGTGCGATGCCCATGGCGATGCCTCTCTCCTCATCATCAGTGTACACACTGGCCAACATACCCAGACCTAAACACACACACGCAGTCAGTTTCTCTACCTTTGTGTGGATAAGATATCTCTGTGTACTAAATGTTTTGTGTTTCAGAGTTGAAGCGCCGACCTGCTACAGATGAGAAGGACGAACCAATTCCCTGCAGAGAGCGAGCGAGGAACAGCAGAGCGTATGTCCCTGAGAACGCAAACACTGACAAGCACACACACACACACACACACACACACACACATACACGATTAGACATTTCTTTATAGAAAACACACCACCATGACTGTGTGTATATGTGAGACTTACTGATAGTTGACCCAAACATGATGATGAAACCAGCAAACATGGGGATGTGGTACCCGACCCTGCAGAAACAGACAGACAGACAGACTGTAAGTGAACTAATGCAACACTTATTAACATTTAAATAAACACACACATTCATATCTACGATGTCTCTATGTGTTATATAAGATCTGTACGCTTGTGGATGTTACAAATTTTCTCAATTTTTCAGATTTACTATGGAACTGATGCTAATACATTTACAGTCTTAAAGCTGCAGTAGACAGTTTCTTTTTTGGCTTCATTGGGCACTAATCTATATATACATTTCAGCATATTGTAAGACTTTAGAAAATCTAGACTGTGATAAGAGACTTTGGCCAATCACAGATTATTTCAGAGAGGGGGCGTTCCTATCGGCTACAAATATAGATACAGGTGCATGTTCCTTTAGGGTGAAAGCCTGATTCAATGGTGGAGAATCCTGGAGACGGGTTGAGGGGAAACATGGGGAATGGGTTGCCGGTAACATTAGGAACTTTACTGTATGTGTTGCATTTGCAACATGGACCAAAATTGTTGTTGCACCTCGAGAAAATATAAAAAAATGTGTGCCAACGACAACACCCAAACCTTCTTTTCTTTTTCTTCTTTGTTTTATCGCCACAACGACTTTAAGGCAAGACAGCAAGTTGTGCAGCGTGAACAGTACAGAGATCTGATCACTTTAAAAGTCGTGTTGTGTGAACACTGATTATTGCTTTGTCCTCCATCTTTAATCACAGCACAACCACAAGCCTTCAGTGCAGCTCAGGTCAAAGTTCAAGAAATGTTTTTTCTCAAAATTAGACAGGAAGTTACTGATGTTTCTACTGTAAAATCACCCAATCAGATACCTGTTGGTGAGCGGGCCGACAAACGGGTTGATAAGCAGCTGGACGAGAGCTTTAGAGGCAAACAACAAACCAACACGAACATTTTCCTCTTCCAGAAACGCCCTGTCCTGAAGACAGGAGGACTCCTGCAGGAGAGAGAGAGAGAGAGAGAGAGGGGAGAACGTATGAACTCCCCTGTAAACACTGATCCATCAGTGACAGATAAACATCACCTACTGTAGCGTTAGTGGTTTCGTTGATCTGCAGCTCTGTGGTCGGGCTGCTCTGGTCTGTGAGCTTGGTGTCTGGGGTGGGTTCGGTCAGGATCTCCTGCAGACTGAATGTCGAATTGTCGAACAGAGACACCAGAGGAGACGATTGGGGACTCTGGTCTGATTGTGTACCGTGGTACGGTGCACTATGGCTGGGCTGAGGGAGCTGTGACCTCGGGGAGGGGGACTGAGAGGGCACAGTGCCCAAGCGTGATGCATCAAGGGTGGGCAGAGGGAGCAGGGATGGCTGGGCAGTCTGGGGCTCTGGACTAGGATGCTCCATGGCGTAGAGGAAGGTCGGGATGATCGGCACTAAAGGAGGAAGATTAATTAATTAATTAATTGGTTGCTTGATTAAAATAAAATTCCTCACCGCAAAAAATGTCTCTGGTAACCTGAATATTTCAGTCACAGAGTGGTTAAAACTTTGTTACAGGTAGAGCGAAGACAATATGAACTCACTGATTAGACAATCTTCTCAACGACTTCAGATAGAAAACAATTAAGTGAAGTGAATGTAAAGTGCATGATTTCTTAAACTAAATTTCAGGGATTCAGTCAGAAAGCAGGCGGAGAACCGTGAAAACAAAAACAGAAGCCAGCTATAAGCACACCAGTCAGCCTGAGACAGAGTCAGAGGAACAGCTTCTTTCCAAAAGCTATCACCACACTGAACACACACACTCACCGTGTGCAATAACTAGTACTTTTAGTGTGTATATTTCTTCTATTTATGATTGTATCGTTTTACTATTTGTTTCTTGTCTTTTTAGATTTAGATTTATGTTTAGAATTTTGTTGTTCATTTTTGTACAATGACAAAAATCTTCTGATTCTGAGGAAGACATCCTGCACTATCTAGGGTTATTTTACTTGTTAACGTGACACCCACCTGCTTTTCTGCCACCTGCTAAACTCACTAAGAAGATTTCCTTTCATCTGTAATTCAACTCTTCCCATAACTAATTTTATGAGCTGCTCAGTGACTGAAATAGATTTGATGAGATAGATGAGTTTATTTTCAATACAAATCAGTGTGTTCGGTAGTGTATGACTAATATCTCCCTCCGCTGACAGAAATAACCCTTAAAGGCAGAACATGAGACTGGATAACTTATGAATATGATTATGGATGATTATGGTGCAAAGATGGTTTTACTTTATAGTTTCATAATTTCCTAATAATTTCCCAAAAACATCCAAGACGTTTACTGAAAATAACTCTTAATTATGTCTCAAAGAACTTCCCCCTTTAAACCTAAATAAATATTAATTAATTATCTTTTTTCTTTCTTCAACACTTTATCTCTGTACATTACACTATCAGCTGATAGGAATTACTTGATTCAAAGCGCATACATTTTCTCTATAATTACTAAGAAATTAAAAAATGTCTGTACAGGAACATTCTTGGAAATTATTATGTATTATGAAATTACTATGGGAATTTTACATCCGAATGAAGCTGATTAGTGAGTGAAGAGTGATGACATAGGAGGTAAAAAAAAAAAAAAAAACACATCTATTTAAACCCACAATGAGCCTGTTACGACATATAAAACCCATCAGAGGAGAAATAGAGCAGAGAAAAGAATTTTATCTGAGAAGAGACCAAAGGAGACAACTGTGGACTGAGACCGCAGCTTTAAAGGTCAGGTCAGGAGGTTGTGTGTGTGTGTGTGTGTGTGTGTGTGTGTGTGTGTGTGTGTGTGTGTGTGAGACCTCTCCAGCCTTTAGATGTAGCTCTGAGTCTAACTGCTGACGACAGCCATGAACTCCTGGTTTTTTAATTGCGTCACAAATCTGTTTTCCAGCAGCTGAGACTCCGCCATGGAGTAACATTAGAGGACGATCTGTAACTGAACCATGTCTTGAAACACTCCCTGGACACAAGTATGTGGACAGCTGACCATATGTGACTGTGTAACATGTTCATTAATGTGCTGCTCTTACAGCCTCCACTCTGCTGGATTCAGACACCAGAGCAATATGTTATATGTCGCTGCCCTTGAAAACCATGTATCTCCAAAAAGTAAAAAGAAAAAACAGACCTTTAAGCTTTTTTTTTTATTATTTTTATTTTTTTTATTTATCTTAAGAAGTTGATAATAAAAGTGTTTGTCTGTAAAATTAATTTGGAGATACATGGTTTTTAGATAGATAGATACTTTATTGATCCCCAAGGGAAAATTCAAGACTTACTGGACAGTAAACAAAACAATGTGTTTTTTATTTTTTTAATAGGGGCAGGATCATGTCGGTGTAGTTTCTCTGTGGTTTAAGTTAGTGTTAGTGAAAAATCATAGTGTTTTTTTCCCAGTATGTTTTAGGTTCGGTTTGTCAATTTGTTTTTGTTTGTTTGTCAGCAGGATTGTGTAAAAAAAGCCATTTTTTCTTTGGAAAAATAACAGGTGTCTGAGGTCTCTGAGGTCCAACACTGATGTAAGTGATCAGGTCTGGCTCACAGTCTGTGGTCCAGTTCATCTAAAAGGTGTTGGATGGGGCTGAGGTCAGAGCTATGTGCAAATCAGTCAAGTTCTTTTACAGAACAGTGGGAAAAAGTTTATTTATGGAGCTGCTTCCCTAGTAAATGTTACAGCAATTACTGGTGGGTGTGAATTCTTTAGTTTAGTGACTCTGGCTCAATGTGTCAATTTAAACCTAAACAAAGCAGCTTCTGAAACCTCCTCCACCAACATACTTACCGACCACAGTGAGCAGCATGTTGTCGAGCAGTAGAGCAACACACACTACCACCAGAACAAGTCTGGGAGAACCTCGACTCTGACGGAGCCAGGCCATGTCTGCACAGAGAGAGAGAGAGAGAGAGAGAGAGAGAGAGAGAAAACACACACACACACACACACACACACACAAACGTAAACTTGTGACATGTTTTAATCTCAAACACAGTTTCAGTCACTTTGTGTCTCTTTTAGCAACATGTTGCATAATAAACATCATTTTAAAGGTCCCATATTGTAAAAAGTGAGATTTCCATGTCTTTTTGATTATAAAGCAGGTTAAGGTGCAATATAAATACTGCGAAAGTATCAAAACGCTGAATCCACACGGTGCAGACACTCTGAGAACGCAGATACCGACCCAGAAACACTGACCAATCAGAGCAGACTGGGCTTTTTTGGGAAGGGGGCTTAAAGAGACAGGCGCTAAAACGCAGCATTTCAAACATAGTATACAGGTATACTCAGACAAGAAAATAACATGTTTTTTCAACATTAAAGTATGTAAACATGTTCTAATAAAAACCCAAAATATAAGCATGAACCTGAAAATGAGCACAATATAGGTCACATTTAAATGCCTGCTGTTGGTTAAAAATGACACATGAACTTCAGTAGAAGCTGTTCAGTAACAGCTGATCCACACTTTTTTAAATATTACACAGGATTCTACAAAATATTACCATATACTACAGGAAACCATGAAAGCTGCAGATTTTATTCTTTTAAAAGCAGACAATATCAGGGATATATAATAACGTAGTTGGCTTACTGTATGCAGGTATAATGTTCACCTTAGCGTGTTAGCATTATAACATTACCTAATTATCAGTAAACACAGCTAAGGCTGATGAGAATGTAATTAGTTGTGCAGGTATCAGGGTCATAAACCAAAGTAGCCTATTGGACACATTAAAATGTTGACCTGATGATGGCGCTAGATGAAAAGTCAGAGGATCACTAAAATCAGTAGGATTCATTGTCTGAAGACCATGACTACTAAATAAAATGTAATCTTAACCTATGCAATAGTTGTTGAGAGTTCAGTCTGCAACAAAATGGTGGACTTTAGCTAGTGTGGCTAAAATTAAATCTCTGTACAGAGCCGCCATCTGGTCAGTGATGTTTAGCTGGCTGTAATTCTTGCCTGTGTTAGAGTCTGAAAAAAAGCTAAGAAACAACTGCCAGTGTAGGAAGAGTTCAACAGTTTGGGACATCCTTAGCATGTAGTTAGCTTAGCTTAGCAAAAACACTAGAAGCAGGGGGAAACAGCTAGTCTGACTCTTTCAAAGTGCAAAAATTCATCTACTAGCAATGGATACACCTGCAAACTAGCCTGGGAGTTCATGTTTTATTTTCTATGGCAGATGGTTCTGGTCCTCCTCCCATTCAGACATATTTTCAGTGGCTTGAGACAACCATGGCCAATTACAAACGTTTATCTTATGTGGGGTGTGTTTGAGACGAAGACTGCATAGGAGCTAGCCTAGAAATCGAGACCCAAATCCGAAAGATTAAGGGTCTGGCATTGAGTAATGAAAATGGCCCAATTCAAGGGGCGGCACCAAGCATGCATTTGAAAATCTCACTGCACGCATTTGGATAACACTACGACCAATCACAACAATACACGGGGTGACGTATCCAGAGCCCCATACGCTTAGCTACCTGTGGAGCTAACTGGCAGATTAAACTGTCGTCATCTGTTTAGCTCGCCTCTGGCCCGCCTATATCAGATACACCGATGTGATTGGTGCAGCTCGGCTACAAGGGCATAGTTAATGAGCATCATTACTCAATGCCAGAGTGACTCGCTGAGCAAATTCAAATTGTGCAGTAGCGAGAACTCTGGATTTCCAGGGTACATAGGAGCACCAATGAGACGGAAACAACCAAAATGGCTGCAGTTGATGTGGAACTTTCTGTTAAAGCCGGGTCAGTATTGAACAAACTGGATGGTATATTTTAAAGCATTTCTTGACAAAAATCTTTCTTCTCAAGAAAGGCTTTAAAACATATGTTTGCCATACTTTTGACAGGATTTGGCAAAACAACATTTTCCTGTCGCTCACGTGTTATTTTTTCCCCACCCATATTACGCTAAGTTCTGCCCTAATATGCATTGGCCATCTACAGCGGATGGACCTGGTTACTGGTCACTCAGCGCTACGCCCCATGTTGATAACCCGTGAACTGAGAGTGATCTGAGAGGTTCCAGACTCTTTGGTCTGGCGATGTCAGGCTATCTCTAAACAGACTACAAAAGCAGTGTACAGTTAGAGTCTGCAGGCCTAGATATCTAATGATACCTAATATCTGGAGTCTGTGATATTAACAGAGCGTCCTGTTGTTTTATTAAAGATCAGATGTGATATGAATGAGCTCTCTGTCTTCACTGTTTCTTTATTACAGCACAGAAACCTCATGAAGCCAAAACACATCATACAGATGTAGATATTGATTCTACTGCTGTTAATGTTTGTTTCTCTGACAAACGTGTTGAACGTGTTTCCTTCTTCATAAAAGATTTGCAAAGCAGATTTTTTTTTTTGAACGCCTACATTGTTGACATCAATGTTTACTTTTTGGCAGTCCCAGTTCACAACCAAGCGGCAAACTTAAAGTGCCTTAAAATGCATTCTTTCTAATGGCCAGTAAAGGGCGACTGGATGGATTGTGATGAAATGTGGTTCATCATTCATGTTCCCCTCAGGATGAATTGTAATAACTTTGGTGATCCTCCTGACTTTTTATCTAGCGCCATCATCAGGTCAAACCTTTAATAATACTTGAACAAATACCTGCCAACATCAGCTGGACTTTCATTCATGAGGTGTCGAAATAATCGAAAAAAATGAGTTCCAACTGGGAAAATTCATGTGAAAATGAATACTTGAAACAGTTTTCAACGTGTTGTTTTAACACATCTTTGTAGTGTCCATGTTATTTCCGCATTACAACTTAAAGCTCATTAACACACCAAAGTCGGAATAACAACTTCCCAACTTGGGAAATGGGACCATCATCATCGTCATCATCGTTTATTCAGGGAATATTAACTCCGAGGAGCATGTGAATGCACCATTGTGTTTACTGCTAGTTAGCTAATGTTAGCATGCTAAAACACTAAAATGGTAAATATGCTAAACATTAGTCATTGTGAGCATGTTAGCAGGATGATGTTAGCATTTAGCTGAAAGCACTGCTGTGTCTAAATGCAGCCTCACTGAGCTTCGGCATTACTGGAGACTTGTTCAACCATTTTCTCACATTGTTTTATTTTTTTATTTTTTTTATCTTGGTCACAAAAGATAATTACAATTTGTGTAATGTAACATATATTGATGTAGTGTGAATAAGAAATTGTGAATAAAAACCTTTCAACTGGTCGTTTTTAAGATTTTTTCTTATAAGTGTGTTGAGGGCTGATTGGTTTATAAGGCTCTTTCCTCCCTCACTAACACATTTATCTGTCTCTCTCTCTCTCTAACACACACACACACACACACACACACACACACACACACACACACACACCTTTCATTCTCTTATCTTTGTCCATCTCGTCTGTCCCTCTCTCCTGTTTGATGGAAAATTGATGTGAAATGTAATTGCATCTGAATCTTTAGTTTGAGAAAAAAAAACCTGCAGAACATCTTCAGTTTTATACAATTTATATTGTGAAACTTTTCATTACGAGTCATTTCAGTGAAAATGCTTCATTCTATAGTCTCTCTGTCACTGTCAAAAAGTAAATAAATAAATAGCATGCTGCTGACTAAGTAACAGATGACAATCAATGACCAATACATAAGCTGAAGCGATATATAATTAATACATGTCCATCTGTCAAACAGCTGCAGACACACAGACCAAGTTAAAGTTAACACAAAGCAAAATAAACACATTCAAATATATAAAATATAATAAAAACAAATCACAAATAATGAAAAAACATCTTAGCATTTACTGAAACAAAATAAAGATAAACTGTCAGTCAAAATTAAGAAAACAGATCAATCTTAATTTTGAAAGAATAAAAGCTCATATGAAATTTAACATTAGCAAAAGAAAATAGATAAATTAATCTCATTGGTAAATTAATCTCATCTAACTTTAAATAAATGAAAATTAAATATACACATAAATAAATCTTAACATTTTAGAAAATAAAAGCTAAAATAAAACTCATATATAAGAATTAAAACATATATGAAACCTACAATCTAAAGGACTAGTATTTAAATAAACTTATAAAAATAAAACTCACTTGATTTGATCGACAAACAGCTGGTTTCTGTGTTAAAGAAGAGACAGGTGGCTCCTACCTGGCAAGTGATGCTCTTGTTCTGGTTTCTTCAGCTGCTGATGGAGACACTATATATCTGACCTGAAGGGAGGAGAGAGGAGAGGAGAGGACAGAGGAGACAAGGAGACGAGGAAGGACTGAAGGAAGGACGGAGGATGTCTCTTCCCTTTTATTCTGATAAAAACTGACATTATGGACACACACACACAGGTCAGAGGGTGTATCATTTGCATTGCTGGTGTGTGTGTGTGTGTGTGTGTGTGTGTGTGTGTGTGTGTGTGTGTGTGTGTGTGTGTCTGTGTCAGTAATTGTGAGCATCTGCTGTCCTTTTATTGAAGCCTGGAACAACCTGCAGGCTGGAGACCTTATCTCACACACTCATCTACACACACTGCAGGTCTGTTTACACTGCAGGTCTCTGTATGATGTGTTTCATGTATGTTTGTCCTCTCACACATGCAGTCACTTCACATATGAGCTCAAATAATCCACAAAACAAATATTCACAAATGAAAGGTTATATTTGATATTTGTGTGTGTGTGTGTGTGTGTGTGTGTGTGTGTGTGTGTGTGTGTGTGTGTGTGTGTGTGTGAGTGTGTGAGAATCAGAAACCAGCTGGCCGTCTCCACGTCATCACTGATCATTTTTCCAAATCATCCATCAGTTGTTGCAGACTTCCTTCAGGCAGCTGCAGGTTTCAGGGCTGCAGATGATGTGATATCCAGCTGTTTTTGTCTGTTAATGAACCCTCAAAGTCTTGTTAAAAAAAAATGCTGCCGGAGGTCACATGACCGGTGATCGCAATGGTTGCTCAAGACTAGAGCTCCTCACCCACCTCCGTATTTTCATTGAAAAACCTTCTTCCACGTCAATCGTTTTATTTGTTACCACGGTGACTCAGTAATTCCACTGAGTCACCGTGCAGGAGCAAAAAAGCAGGTCTCTTTGCCGTTTACCCAGACACAGAAGTCTGCTAACATGGCGATGGCTAACATGGCTACTGATGCTAGCGCGGAACTGAACATGGAAAACATTATAGCCAAGGCCTTGGAAAAGCAACAAAATGTGCTTCAATCAGTGGTCCACAACGCAGTGAAGGAAGCGTTAGCAGAAATTTATACCTCGTTTCAACACATCAGGACAGAGCTTGAAAGGCAGGGAGCTACGGTGTGTGATCTGGTGCAACGACTGGACAGGATGCAGGGAGGTAACAGGCAGATAAGAAACATGGTGAATGCCTCTGCTGATGACCAGAAGAAATTTGAGTATAAGCTAGCCGAAATGGAAGACAGATCCCGACGCAACAATGTACGCATCATTGGACTAAAAGAGGGCAGCAAAAAAGATGACCCAGTTGGGATCCTGCAAAATCAGTTACCGGTGTGGATCCCCGCCTTACAGAACAGGGCTATCATCGAAATTGACAGAGCACACAGAATCTACGGCAAGGGTACAACAACACGTACTCTGATTTTCAGGTGTTTGAGATATCTGGACCGCCAAGCAATCCAAGTACAAGTACAGCAGAAAGGCCCGATTCGTGATTCCAAAGCAACGCTGCACTTTAAGCCTGACTATAGCGTAAGTTACATGCTAAAGGCGTCTCAAACTTCCTTATTTATCCGGCCACCCTGAGAGTGACCCACGGAGGGAGAGTGCTCACCTTCACTACAGCCAAGGATGCGGATGTTTTCTGTCGGAGGCTGGATATGGAGGATGATGTGACATCCACAATAGCTGCTTTCCAACTAAGTAGTTACAGGAACGTAGTTATAGGAAAAGTCCACTTCTAAACAGATCTACTAACTACTCTCCCCCGAAACCGTTTTTTCCAATTGCATTCACGCTGGCCAAGTGGCCATAGGGACTGGTAGGAGGGGTAAGGGAGTGATGCAAGCACAGCAACGGTCTTTATAGCATTAAAATCAGAAAACAAATACACCAAAAAAGTATGAACTAAATACTAAATCTAATGTATATAGCATATTTGTCATAATTTAAACAAGTCTCCCGAAGAGAAACGGGTATCTCTCTCTCCCCCGCCTCTGCCTGCTGCGCTGTGGATGTGTGTGTGTGTGTGTGTGTGTGTGTGTGTGTGTGACTGTGTGTGTGTGTGTGTGTGTGACGGCCGGCCAGCCGCAGGACACGCTTGTGGAGTTTAACTCCGAAAAGACGGTTAACCACAGGTTCCCGTTAATCTTATGATGGACATGTGTTGTGATATTTAAACAGATATGTAAGCCTCTTATTTACGAGACCGGTCTGAGAGACCTCCAGCTTACAGCGGGGTCTCTGAGCATAACTGGCCGAGCGACGAGCTAGCAACCGGGGCAGGCGCCTGCTGGCTGTTGCCTCACTTCATGGAGCTTCTCAACTCCGAAAACTTTGAAGCAAATTGTCAATTCGGCATCAATTATCGCAAGACTGCCTATATTCAAAATCTAAACAGTTAATTTCTTGCCTAAAACGTTGTCATAAGTGAAATTAGTGATGAATAAGATGGCAAAAATTGTTAAAATTCTCCCGTTGTTGGTCTGTCTGTACCGGAAACCCGACCCTCGTTGACCTAGGTTCATATGCTGAAAAGGGAAAAGAGAAACACTTTTCAATCCTTCTACTCAAAGTTGTATGAGTCCTCCTGCAACCCAGATCCGACACAGTGCCAGGAGTTCCTAAAAGAACTAAACCTGCCTCTCCTTGACCCAGAAGAGGCAGAAGAACTGGGTCAACCGATAACCTTAGAGGTACTTAAATCAGCATTAAAAACAGTTAAAAAAGGGAAAAACGCCAGGGTTGGAATTCCATCAGAACTTCTTCTACAGTATTTTGACATATTTGTCAGGGTACAATGGCGGACTCAAATGCACAACTCAGGACATGGAGTAAAAAGGTAAGTACGTTTATTGTTCAGAGAACAATGCAGGCAACAGTACAAAATCGGCAGGCAGTACACATGGTCAAAAGTACAAAACAAAAGGTCTGGTAACAGTGGAACAAATACACACTGGGAAAAACGCTGGAGAGTGGACACACGAGGTACTACAACAATCTGGCAAAGGGTAAGTGAAACAAGGGGAGTACATATACACTGGGACTGGGGAAGACAACTACACACAGGTGATACACATTAGGGTGGGGACAGGTAATCACACAGGCGGGAAAACAGTCAAAGACGGGAAGACCAGTGACCTGTAACGAAGACAAACAGTGTATTTCAAAATAAACCAGGAAGTCCATGAAACCAAACAAAACACAATTTAAGAGCGGCAGCTGGACGTGACAATATTAGGACCTACCATTTTACAAGCTCTAACATCAGCCATAGAGAAGGGTACTTTCCACCAGCAAATCAACACTGCGCTAATTTCTGTTATACCCAAAAAGGACAAAGATCTTACGCAGTGCTCAAAGTTCAGGCCCATCAGCCTCATCGGGACTGATATTAAGCTTTATTCCAAAGTCTTGGCTCTACGCCTAGAGCACTTTATCGAGAAGCTCGTCCACCCCGACCAATCAGGTTTTATACCAAAGCGTCATGCTGCCGACAATGTACGCAGACTATTTCATGTAATAGAAGAAGCCAAAAACCTTCCAACAACGGCAGCAGTTTTATCAGTGGACGCGGAAAAGGCTTCCGACCGCCTAGAGTGCAACTACTTGTGGCAAGTAATGGAGAGGCTTGGTTTGGGGGCCAAATTCATTGACATGGTGCGTACTTTATATGCGAATCCCATGGCCATAGTCTCAACCAATGGCTTGCATTCTCAGCCATTTTCCATCGAGCGGGGCTCTCGACAGGGATGCCCGCTCTCCTCCATGCTATTTGCGATCTCTCTTGAACCGTTAGCCCAAGCCATAAGGCAAAATAAAATATGTAATGTCCAGATTAAATCCAATAACAGCTCAATATCATTTTTCGCAGATGATATTTTGTTGTACATGTCTGATCTTGAGGACTCTATTCCAAAAATTCTTAAGATCTTCAACGAATTTGGCTCAATCTCCGGCTATAAAATTAATTGGAATAAATCTAATCTTCTTCTAGTGAACAACAGGCATGTGACATCAGCTATTAGTGGTACAATACCAACCCAAAGCAAAATTACATATTTGGGAATCACCATACCTGCATCCCTACAGCGAGTTGTTCAGGACAACTATGAAACTATATTAAGTAGTGTTCAAAGAGATCTGGCCAATTGGTCTGCGCTGCCGGCATCACTACGCTCCAGGATTGCTGTTGTTAAAATGAACATAGCTCCCCGTGTGAATTTCTTAAGTTCAATGATCCCCTTAACCCCACCAATAAATTTCTGGAAGAAACTTTATACTTTAATTCGGCAGCATATTTGTAACAATAAACAACCTAGGCTACAATACTCTATCTTACAACGTACCACAAACACTGGAGGTGCACCCAGTCATTAAATGGTTTTTTGATTTCCCTGTGAGAGAGGATTAGTGTCCAAGATTTATGCTAAGCTGTTGCAAGTATCCACAGGAGAACTCCCAATAGTAAAGAAATGGGAACGAGAGCTGAGCCCTGAGGGGAACACAATTAATTGGGAGGCAGTTTGGGACAACAATTTTCCACTGTTTCAAGAACCCAAACCACCAGTATAGCCACTTCAACATATGTCATAGGACATATTGGACTCCTCAGAAGAGATACATTTCGAAAGCCATTCCCACTCCCTAGTGTACGTTCTGTCAACCTGAACAAACTGGAACTTTCTTGCATATGGTCTGGGAGTGTGAACAGGTGCATGAGTTCTGGCATAAAACAACATCAATACTATCTGATGTGTTAGGATATCTAATTCCTACTGACCCGATTGTTTTGTTACTTAATGATGGCTCTAAATTACACCTGCTAGAGAGACAGAGAAAGGAAGACAGAGGGTTTTTTGTTCTTGTTCATTTTGTGTTTCTCTGTTCTGTGCACCATGTCATACCAACTGGCACACATTGTGGAATTTGTTCTGTATGTCTGAATGATAAATGGTGCTAATAAAAAATTGATCTAAAAAAAAATATAAAATAAAAGAAAAAAGCTGCCAGTATCCTTTTCCCCAACCCTGTCTCCTAAAAAATGACGTTCTCATACAACTAAACTGCATTTTCATTTATGTTTCGAGGGAAACATATTTTCTCCCAGATATAGTTTGTTTCAGTTTGCAGTTTTAAACACGTGGTTAACATTGTGAATTTGGACTATGAATATATAGTCCATGTAACAGAGAAATGCAACTGCTTTATTTGAGCTCGATATTGTCTCTTGTGTGTTTGATGATTGTATTTCCAATCGGTTGTGTTTTATTTTCATTTAAACTGTAACTGCCATACTGTCTTCTCCATCAGAAAAGATATTTCTATTTCAAGGGACTTACTGGTTAAGTAAAGGTCAAATTAGAAAAAAAAACTAATTGGTTAGATTAATGCAACAAAATTATTTGATTACTATATTGTAAAGTATGGTGGCCCTGAGAGCTCAAAACACTGCAAACTAAGACACATCTTCACTAATTTGACAACACACAAAAACATCTAATTGACGAAACATGCGCCGCATTCACAAAAAGCGCTGCAAGAAGCTCACAACACAGGGGAAACTGTTTCCAGGGGACACTAAAAAGTGAAGCACATGACTGGGACACGCTTGTTGTTGCCATGGTTTGTCCGTTTGGCTTATGAAGTTATTGACGTCTAAGTCGGTAGAGACTGAACGGCAGAACGGAAAACGCAAAATGACTTGTTCATACACCATCTTGTGAGGAAAACGAAAAAGCAACTTAACCTAAAATCTCCTCAAAAGGTTTTGTTTTACGACCTTTTCTTGATCCTATAAAACTGTCCTTGTGTCTCCTGGACAGCTGTGTGATTGGCTGGGACACCTGTCAGTCACACAAACACACCTGGACATATTTAAAACTTCTCTTTACTACTCGATTATGTTGGATTTGTGTGTTCAGAGAGCTGAGATCACTCTTCAACTGTTTAGTGTCGTTATCTGAAACTGGTAATCAGCTTTAATCACCTGTAAACACACTCACATCCGCCCGCCTGACAGAGACAGCTTCAGCTCTAATGAGTCTTTATCCCAACATTCAAACCACATAAAGTACAACCCCACACACGCACACGCACACGCACGCACGCACACACACACACACACACACACACACACACACACACACACACACACGGCTCTACCTGTCTCGTGTCTCCAGGTGTGTTTTCATCTCTCAGTGGTCTCTGCGGTGTCATGTATCAAACGTCCCACCCTCACCTGAGGCCGCCCGCGGGGCTTCCAGGAAGGAAGCGAAGGCGGCGCTGGCTCCGCCGACTGATGCGGTCGAGCTTCAAACGCACCTTCAAAACTTCTGAGAGACAGGATGGATCAGAGGGGAGGGGAAGGGTATAAAAAACAAACCTGAAGCACCTGAAGGAGGAAACAGACAGAGCAGAGAGGATCAGACAAGTATTAACACAATAAACTAGAGCTGGTTTTACGATCCGCAGGTAGCTATTCTTTAATAACTGAATTAATTTTAAGGCTAAAAACCAGGAGAGCTGTTTGAATTCAGCAGTTATTGTCAGAAATACAGAAAACTATTCAAAATCATAATCAAACTATTTAAAAGCAGCAGGGAGATCTTTTTTTTTTCTTTTATTGCAAGGAGGTTAGAAAAGACCCGCGAAGGATTTAAACAAATTCTTCTAATAATCAGATCAATAATTAGACCGAAGAAAGCTGGTAAAGTCAAAGAGTCAAATTATTTTAAAGCAGAAAATCTGAAAAAATTAAAGCAGTAAATTGTGAATTTCAAACGTCAGGTGTGACTGACCTCAGAGGGACAGAAGCAGATAAAAGGAGGATCCAGTGATCGATAGTTGATAGAGGAGTGATTGATCAATCGATCGGAGGATGCTGTGGATGTGGCGTAGCGTCCTGTGTGTGTCTCTGGTCTGTGGTCTGGCTCTGGACTCCAACACCATCAGATCCTCCAAAGAGACGACGCAGCAGAGCTCCGAGCTGCCGGTAAGAGCAGTAGAAGTATTTATACTTCTACTCCACCATATGTCAGAGGGAGATGATGTACTTTTTACTGCACTGCATCCATCTTACAACTAAAGTTATTATTTACTTTGTAGATTCACTAAATATGACTGTTGGAAAAAACAGGCCCGCTGAATCGAGGAGTAATCCCTCTATATATGGGCACCTGCTCTACCAACTGAGCTATCCGAGCACCTGTGTCCTTTAGTTTAAAGGTTCTCTTAAACTTTGTATTTTTCATTTTTACTCCACTATGTTTATCTGACAGCTGGAGTTACAGGTTGTTGGAGATTCACAGGTTATCTTCAACAGGAGATACGGCTGCCAACTCTCCTGTGTGTGATTGATGACAAGTGAATAATCAAAGTCAGCTGAGAATAGATTTTTTTCTTAGGTTTTAGCCTGCTCAGACGAAGACATTTAAAGCTGTCACCAAACAATTCATTAATTAATCAAGAAAGTAATTTGCAGATTGACCCGTAAAATAAATAACTGTTAGTTTCAGTATAAGGTAAATACAGAATTTGTCCAACCATAGTCCATAATATTCAATATCAAACATATAGCCTACAGCCTACAATTTCCGCAGAGGTTTCTTGGAAAGAATTTGGTACTAATTATATATCAATTAATGAGACAAGTATAAGTTGTGTTTACTTTTTGAGCAGTTTTTGATTTCCAGAAGAATTTCATTTAAATAACTGCTGCATTTAAATCTGTGAGGTCAACCAAAGAGTGATGGCACAGTGGATATGACACGTGCCTTTGGTGTGGGAGACCTGGGTTCGATTCCCACTGCGATACATCAGCCAATGTGTCCCTGAGCAAGACATTTAACCCCTAGTTGCTCCAAGGTGTGCGACCTCCGACATAGCAATTGTAAGCCGCTTTGGATAAAAGCGTCAGCTAAATGACATGTAATGATTATTCTTTCTTGTATTGTTTCATGTGAAGTATTTGTTAAAGTCAGAAGAGGTGAAAGTATCCATTGTTTCACAAAAAGAGGCAAAAGCGCAGGAAAAATAAACATAATTCTGTGTAACACATTCTCCCTTTAATTATCTTGAGACAACTCAAGTTTGGGTTCATTGTTATCTATTGTCAGAAACTTTATTCTCCATATACGTATGTTGAATTGTGAGCTTCCTGTAGACATACTTCACATCATTAGATGTTCAACTGACCTGCTGTGTGCTGTCTGAAAGACTCCACTTAGCATATTATTGGCATTAAATCCCTATAATTAGCACCAAATCACCTTCTACAAAACTTTCTGTGAATTTACAGTTTCTTTATAGGATATTATCAGACACTAAGATTCATATTATCTGCCTGTCCAATAGTGACTTTAAATATTGGCTGTTTATGTTTGCATAATCTCTTATGGAATAACAATATCATGCATTTGATTATACAGTGAACTAATTATACTTTACTGTGGGAGGTCTATTAGCTCATTGTGTTTGATGTATTTCTGTATAAATATATCAGATCAGATATCTGTAATTACTGTAATATGGCGCAAACATTGTGATTACAGCCATAGTACCTGCAGCATATTTAGTCAACTTTGATGCTAATTTTTAACATAAATGCTGGTATCATCAACCTTTAATATCTGAGGTCCTAACTGTGACATCACTCTGACCTTGTCTATCAGGACAGTTCCTATGGCGACCAGGTGGACCGTCCAGTACGGCGCCGGACGGAGACAACGTTCAACTCCAATCGAGGACAAACACCTCCATGTTCTACACCTGACTGCTCCGTACCTCCGGTCAGTAGCCATAAGCTACATTATTCACAGCACAGTACATCTAGTCAAGTACTGTAGGCTACTTAAAGGGATGGTTTTGAAAGTTTTGAAATGGGGTTGTATGAGGTAATTATCCATAGTCAGTGTATTACCTACAGTAGATGGGGGTCAGCACGCCCCCAGTTTGGAGAAGCAGCCAGGAGTACCGACACAGAGGCCAAGCAATGTACTGCTATGGACGGGGGCAAAACATATTCTGTCAATCTACTAACGATTAATCTAATGATTTTGGCAGCTGTACTTGTATAAACTGTTGGGGAGTTTAATCAAGAAGTAGAATTCATTGTAATGCTCCATGTAATTATCTATCGATCTGTCAGAGGGAAGGCTGCAGTAACAGAGCTCAGAGGAGACCGTCCTTGCAGGACAGAGAGGTGGACAGACAGCGAGACAGAGAGACAGACAGACACATAAACACCGACGGCTTCAACAGGACGAAAGGTGAGTGATTGGAAGTCAACTACGATGTTTTAGAACCAGTGGTGGAATCGAAAATTTACTAAGCTGAAAACAGGGCTGTTTGTCTGACTTGTGACTTTTTAGAGATACGTGGTTCTCTTAGGACAGTGACATTACAAACATTTGATTTAAAATCATCATCTTCTATAAAATCAATGATTTTAAAGATGATGCATTGCTGTGATGTAAACTACCCAACAGAAAAAAGGAGTTGAAATTAGCTCAACCTTAAACATTTACAGCATTAAAAGGCATTATACACATGAATACAGCAGTTATACTAATCCAAAAGCATCAGATATAAACACTGACAGGGAACATTTTACTGCACAATCAATACATACACTTTAAGTACTGTAACTACATTTTGCTGATACTTTTACTGGTTTTGAATGCAGGACTTTTACTTGTAGTGGAGTATTTTGGTGTGTAGTACTTTTACTGCATTATCTGTATTAGGACTTGTGTTAAATTGTGTATCTCTTCCAGCTCCAGAAATGTCGAGCTGTGTGCGGTCCGGTGACTGTGCGGCCGGTCTGTGCTGTGTCCGGTATCTGACCGGTAAACGATGTCAGAGGATACCGGTGGAGGGCGAGGCCTGTCTGCTGAAAGGGTCCACCAAACTGAGGAGGAAGCTGGGGCGCTGCGACTGTGACACGGGGCTGTCCTGTACCGCAGTCAGCCGGGCGGAGTCTGGGAAAGCAAAAGGCCAGGGGGTGTGCCAGAGGAACACAAGGAACTCTGGGAAGAAGAGGAGGACGGCAGAGAGGAGCTGCTGACAGATTATTTATAAACTCTGTACCTTTTGTGCACATTTAATTTAAACGTTAGTTCAGTTTGTTGGTGAGATGTGAACTTTTTTCTCCATAGAAGACAGCACAGCAGTAGTTCCCAAATTGAAGGGCAGTAACAAAAGTTACAAATATTTAATCAATAAAAGTCACTATAGTAGCCTATATTAAAGGAGGTGAAGACAACTGTGCCAGTTTGAAAGTGTTTAAACTTGAGTAAAACTTTCACATTTACTTTGCCATCATCACATCTGAACAGACATTAAAAGAAAAGTTTGACATGTTGAGAAATAGTGTTCTCTTACTGGCTGAAAGTAAGATAGCCTAGCTTAGCGTAAAGACTAGAAGCAGGGGGCGGAGGGGACAGCTAGCCTAATGCAAGGACGCTGAAAGTAGGGGGTCCATGGAGTCATTGTAGCCAATTTGTAGCCTACTACTGATAAAAGGGAGCCAACGGCTTGAGGTTTCATGAAAGCAGTTAGGAAACAAACAGATATTTCTGTTCGCTTGTTTTTTGCCAAAATAAAAACGTCACCTGAATGTTTTTCTTTCTTCGCCATCTTCTTTATGAAAGAGGACCAGCTGCAGCAACTTTATATCTAAGTGAAATAACTGTTTCTTAATTGGACGCATACGAGTCATTTATTTTGGCACCTGTTCATGGGAAGTCTCTGGTCTATTTACGGACACACACACTTAAGTTATGTTACTCAGTGAGCTTGAAGCTGGTAGGTGGATTTTGTTACATTTGGACAGAGCCGGGCTTAGCACACAATACTGATATCAATCCACAAGACTGCTTCCTCCAACTCGAGCATTCTAATGTGTTCCAGACATCAATATCAGAATTAGAAGTTCTCCTGAAATTCATCTGACGTCTGGATAGCAGATTGGCTATCAGCCCCTCAGCCGACAAGCCAAACAGCATTGGGAGAAATAGATTTTTACAGTAGAGCTGCTTTGTTCAGTGTTCACTCGGTCTTACTCCATGATTGAAATTAGCGAATGCTTAAAATGACTGTTGACCAGAACAATGTACAGCTCAAGAGCTCCCTCTGCTGGAGACTTTAAAAACTATTTAAAACCTCCAGTGCCCAGGAGACATTTTTATGCCTTAAGTTTTCATTATACTTTTACTGAACGAACATTTTAAATGCAGAACTTTTACTATAGAGTATGTTTTCTTTGTGGTATTAGTACTTTTACAGAAGTAACGATCTGAATGCTTAAATCCTAAAGCATTACCCAGTGATCCTTTAATGAATGTAAAAACTTTGAAACAAAGAACCAGGTCCAACACTGTTGCTTTAGCACCAATTATAGACTAATTTAAATCACTACCAAAATGGAATTACAAAGTTTTAGCATTCCTACCATTTTGGCTGAAATGCTGACCACATTATCTTATCCTTGAGACATTAACTTTTAGTCAAACAAAAACCACACGTGTTCCAATTGCCAAGGCAACTTTCCATTTTATTCATTTTTTTGACTTAACAAAAAACCGTTGGGACTTTGTGGAAAAAACGTTAATGCAAAAGAAACTTCAAAAAGGCAAAGTCACAAATGCAGCAACATGATTTCAACAGAATAAAAAAAGGGGACGGCAAGGGGTCAGTTGAATCTCCATCAATAGGAATGTTGAATGGCGGGGAAGGTCTGGAGCCTACAGGGGTGTGGCAAGCAGAAAGGTTAAGTGCTGGAGCTCAGAGCTGCCCACAGTCGGCGATGACAATCTTCTTTGAGGTTTTGCCGCTATGGCTGCCTTGTTGCTCCATTTTCTTTACCACATCCATCCCCTCAATCACTTTCCCGAACACCACGTGCTTCCCATCAAGCCTGCAAGCAGACAGAAGAACAGGATATAACCAGCAGTGACAAGAAATGGAAGCTGCATATTTTGGTGAAAATCTCCATAAACATGCTGCACTGCCAGGTGGATATGCTGCAGGAGGTGGTATTGCAAGGTTTTATCTCTCGCCGGTCTAAGTATTAATTTCTCCTCCATTGCTGTTCAGCACTTGTAGGATGTGATGGTTGGTCATTGTGGAATTTGTCTGCCCCTCCACTATCAATGGACAGCTAGATAAAAAGCCAGTGACAGGGGTGTGTGCTCTTACCATGACGTTTTAGCTGTGCAGATAAAGAACTGGGAGCCGTTGGTGTTTGGGCCAGCGTTGGCCATGGACAGGGTGCCAGCGTCAAGGTGCTTCAGGGTGAAGTTCTCATCAGCAAACTTGTTGCCGTAGATGGACTTGCCACCAGTTCCATTGTGGTTGGTGAAGTCACCGCCCTGTGTGTTGCACAAGCAAAATACTAGAGTTCAACAAACTGACCCAAACCTGACTGGTCTCAACAGGGGGACGTCAGAAAATTCTCAGTCTGGCTGCCAATCGTCTGCGTCAATGTGCGACATGTATTGCAAGTAGATACAAGTATAAAATAAAGCAAAATCTTAAAATATGGTCATTTCAGTTTGGAAACAATTGTTTAGTGTGCATCATGTGCAAAAAACATCACTACTTGTATATTTATTTCAAACATTTTACAAGATCTACATACCTACACATTACAAAATAAAACAAATCCTATATAATGTAAAACTTAAATTCAAACACCGTAGACCTCTTACATGTAATCACACCGTGATCACGCATCCGGTTTGTAATGAGTCATAACAAAATCTCTTGCCGTTCCTTACATTTGTCTGACCATAACAGAAGTTTAAAAAATCTTATCTTTTCTCTAGCTAGACATTTGTTGCTTTGTGCCATCTTCACCTCTGTTTACTTCTGGTAGCGCAGCCTCATGATAAAACACACCCACTCGCTGTGAATTCTCTGGACCAGCCTTTTTCAACCATAGGGTGGCGTTTATCTTTGTCTGGATGCCGTCAAAATCAGCATGTGAGCGTAGCGCGAGTGAGCGGGATGGATTTTTTTCATAAGGTTCGAGCTTCGCCTTACCTCCAGTGATGGAGCCAGTCACTGTTACTGCAGTACCAACAGTATACATGCAGATGAATGGCACCTGCCCTCACTCCAAACTGCAAGGGGCCGTTATAGAGCAGACTTTTTGCTGGTTGAGCTCTGGGCAGGTGCCATTCATTTGAAATACAACGCAGCTTTGTTTCTTTTTGGAGCGAGTGGTGAGTGTTTTGAATGGAGCAAGGGGAACAAACTGCACTGTGACCAATGAACGGAAATTCTGACCACTCCACTCACAGGCTCTGGTCAAAATGCATTATAAAAAAAATAAAGTTTATTAAAGAAAGGGACAAGTGAAAATACAATAAAATCCTAAAGACATGAAAATAGAATAGCCCACTAGAGACAAGTGTTAATGCCAATTTTAAGATATAAAAAGTAATTTAGAATATTCGTTGACAGCCCTAACCTAACACCTACAGCCTTACTTTAAACCAATGAAGATAAATATAAACCAGACCAAGTCTAAACTGTGTCATGCTGCATCACCTGGCACATAAAGTCTGGGATGATGCGATGGAAGCTGGAGCCCTTGTAGCCGAAGCCCTTCTCGCCAGTACAGAGGGCACGGAAGTTTTCAGCAGTTTTGGGCACCACGTCGTCACGGAGCTGCAGAAACAAAATGAACACCGCCAAGTAAGTTGTTATGAACAGAAAGTCCAACTGTTGGTTTCAAAGACCGATAAAATAATTGCTTTTTAGAGGGTAAAAACAGTAAATCAGTAACCAGTCAGTGAACTAAGATTTAGCTTGATGCCATCCAGGCAACAAGCCAAAACCAGAGCAGCAAATACTGTGCACTTTGTTCTGTGAAGCAGTTGATTGTACAACACATCTAGACAGAAGGAAATTCAGCACATCAGTAGCTTATAGTCCAACTGTAAGGAGGTAAGGGAGCCTCTGACATTCTTAATACATTATCCTGCAATGTAGGAAAACGACCAAACTGCAAGCAATATATTTGCAAGTAATTATCTTGTGAAAGATTACTCTGCATTCAAAAATCAACAAATTCACTTCATGTAGCCTAGGTTCAACAATTCCAGCCCATTTAAACACAGATCAGTGTTATTTTGTGATTAGCGTGTGGTAATTGTGCCTTGTCATGGTGAAACAGGAATGCTGCATTGCACCACACAGATGTCTGCATGCATTGCACAGCAGTGACACTACCATGCAAGTATGTTCAGAGGGAGGGGGTGCTGCAGCAGACTCTGGTGTGTAGTGAGAGCTGCAGTCAACCTCAGAACAGCTCTGTGCAGCCAAATACTTGTTTAGCAGTAACAGAAAACCAGACCTTTATAATTTAAGGAGCAGTCTGCTTGAGACGCTGGGAGGGTCCTTTTACATTTACCACCACACCAACTGGCCAAAATCTAAAAAAATATTACTTTTGCCGTGTATCCTGGTTGCTCTCAGATTTGGTCTCCTGGAGGTCTTCGGGTTCAGATTAGACTATACATCGGTAACGCCCATAATGGGGCACAGCTACAACGATGTGCACAAAATGGCTGGACTTCTTAGCTAGCACGCTGGCAGCTTTTAGCTTGCCATAAAAACTAGCGGATATAAACGGCCTGCGTGATAATGGCGCCATTGTGATCCATATTGTCTACAATGCAACATTAGGCGTACTCATTGTGGACTAAAAGGTGCAGCTGTTGTTTCGGCCATCTCCCTACATCCGAATTTCTTTTTTTTTTTTTTTTTTAAATCATGCAGGTAGCCCCCACCACCCCCCCCTCAGTGGAACTTTCCAGAACTACCGCTCCGTCCACAGCAGTAACCGGGTAAGTTAGCTTCGGCGGCTAACATGCTAAATGCCGCAGGCAATACGTTTTGTTTTATGTTTCTAACATTAGCTAGCTACATTGTGGCCAACTCATTTACATAACCATTCACTGAGACTGAAATATTTTTTAAAGTAGCCCGCGTATTGAAGACTTACAGCAGCAGAGGTTTCCCGGGCTTGAGAGAAGGCCGCGAAACGCTGCAACAAAGAAATGACTGAATGTTCCGTTAGCATTAGCTGAGCCCGTTTAGCCGTTGAAGGCAAACCCATGCCCGGGCAGCTCTCCCCTCTACGACTCAAACATGGACCGCGGGCCTTTGGTGGACCTCAGCGTGACGAAAGCTGATGTTAGCAGTTTAGTTCTAACGTTACCCGAGGGTGTTGCTATTTAACTATTGTTTAGCGTTATAGCTAAAACAAGTCATAGTGTCGAGATACATCAGACGACCGGCTCTGTGACAAGCATTAATATTACAGTTAAGTTACAGTTTAAACATGAATAATGTCCTCTGCGACTAGACCCTGCATACAGCTAACGTTACACCTGTGTTAACAGTAAGGTTCCGTCGTTATGCGGTCCAGTTAGCGCTGGCCACGAGCCACAAAACGTTACACGTGCACATGGTCCATTCAAGACTGTTTGTGACAGTTCGGTTACTGTTAGCTCGTATATGCTAACTAATCGGTACCGTTAAGCATTTGAAAACCAGGATTTAACTTAATGCAGCCCAAATGACTAATGACCATAACATAAGGCACAACGCTAAAACCAAGCTGAGTATTTAACAGACCGAAGGGTAACATTAACAAGCCTGTCTGACAGTGATTAACGTTACCCGCCTATCATTTTAAAGAAGGTTTACCTCCATCACCACCCGGCCCATGGGTGTACCGTCAGCAGTGATATCGAAGAAAACTCTTGGTTTGGCCATTTTAGCAGGCTGAACTGGAGAGAGTGAACTGTACGGAGGTTTCGGGTGGGCACAAGGAACCGAAAAAGATGGCGATATGTGAATTAATTTTATATAACACGCCGGTGGGCGGTGTAAAATCACAGGGAGCCAATATGTAACGTATAAGTATTTGATTGGCAACCGTTTTAGCGAATCAGAAGCCAGAATAGCTGACCCGCCCCTTTGACTGGTCTCTGATTGGACATACACATTTCACGGTGTGTTTGATTTGTAAGCCAGAGTGGAGCTGCTGCTGCGGAGGTTGGGTGTTTTCTATGAAGCGACTTGCCATACACCGCCCCGTTTCGGTGTCCCGGTCGTGACAACTTGAACTCACGAGTTCCAGAGCAGCGCGCGCCACGGATCATTGACAACTTGGGCGTCCAATAGGTGCAGCGCACGCGGAGGAGTAAACGTCAACCCCCACAGTCAGCGCGCGTTCCCGCTGTCAGGGGGGAAATGTGGTTGCTCGATCACGCGGTCAGGGCGCGGTCCGTCCGGTTCTCCGCATAAAAAAGCAATGCAAAAAATAAACAACAGGAAAGTTTATGTCCTAAGTTTGTTTTTGTCTTAAAATCACATAAAGTCACGTATCCGCCTTTGGCTGGCATAGTTTACCAGAGGAGGAAAACTGAAAAATAAAAGATGAAAGATGATCTTTTCAAGGGGAAAAACCTGAACTCGTGATTTATTTTCTAGAAGTACTCATATGTTATACTTTAGTAGCGATACTGCCCTGTAAAAGAACTGTGTCTTACATTCCAGATTTTACTTAAGTATTAAGTACAAAAGTATTAACAGCTAAACGTAGGCTACTTAAAGTATCAAAAGTACATGTTGGGCAGAATGGTCCCTTTCAGAGTTATATTATTGTATAGATCATATTGGCTATCATATACAGTAATTGGAATATTATTATTGATGAGTTAAAGGGGACATATGCTCATTTTCAGGTTCATAGCCTACTTGTAAATTTTTGTATTTGGTTTCTACATGTTTACATGCTTTAATGTTCAAAAACACATTATTATCTATCTGAATATACCTGTATTCACCCTCTGTTAGCGCCTGTCTCTTTAAGCCCCTCTCCCGAAAAAGCTTAGTCTTGATCTGATTGATCAGTGTAAATATAAATGTTTTTTTCTTTTTTTCAAGTCTGAAAGAAGACATGTGATAGATACTTAAAATTGACCAGTGCATGAAAAAACAATGTTTTTGTCTGTGGTGTCTCGCCTCAAGTTCCATCAAACAGTTCAGCAGGTTTTTATTTTGACCTTTTGGGAGGCGGTTGTTCCTCTCAGGATTTCAGGAGGTGAGAGTGTAGATCCTGAGAGAGAGAGAGAGAGAGAGAGAGAGAGAGAGAGAGAGAGAGAGAGAGAGAGAGGGGGGGGCGTGGGTGATGGGGTGGGGGGGGGGGGTTGCTATTGATCAGTGACCTTTAATGACCTTTGATAACCTCTGGTTGATGCTCACAGAGGCGGTGGTGCACGCCGCCACCATGAGGGGAAACTCACCCGTTATTTTGTCAGGGTGCGTTGACGTAAAGAACAGATGCACATGCATATTTTCTCAGTAAAATGTGGTGCAGTGGTTCCCTAGATGAAAAGTCAGAGGAAACACATCTAAATCTGCAGTAATGCAGCAGCACTATCCCATCACTGACTACGGCCTTAATAATAAACATTTAATTAAATTAACATCTCTCTGAAAGTGTCAAACAAAATGGAACATTGTTATCTTTGTAAATAATTTGTATGGCAGAGCTGTGTATTGGATTGTACTAAATTTAACAGGTGTACACACAAAAAATACTGGGTCAATTCTAACCCAATTTGTGTAAATGTATGACATCATATTTAAAATGGCTATGACGTGAAATTTAAGTTCACTCTACACTTGATATGGTAAATGGACTGCATTTATATACAGTAGCACTTTCTAGTCTTAGCCACCACTCAGTGTTCTACGCTACAGGCATCAAAAAACATGGCCTATAAAATAACTAAAGAATATTTTGAGTATTTTATAAGTTTATGGTTTAGGCTTAAGACCTTAATCTATAAATTAAGACGTTTCTTATAAACATTTAAGACAGAAAATATAAAGTAAAGAAAAATAAAGAAAATATAAAGTAAATCATGGGGATAAATAAAGTGGCTACTGAGTGTGTATCAACCTACTGTATGTAGGATCGATCTAAACTTCTTAAATTCGGCACATCGATTCAGGACACTTAATCTATTTATACTAATGTTCAGTGTAGTACTGGGCGCATTCAAAGTATACTTGCAGTATGTCCACCTCACCAGGGTTTACTTGGCTACCACTGCACAGCATTACACATGTATACGATTATCCCACTTATTTTAAGTTGTTTATACATATTTTATATAGTTGATAAGCAATTTATAGTTTTTTGCAGCTGCTGGGATTAATAAAGTACGCTATCTATGTCTGTCTGTCATCTATCAACAGTAGAGATGGAGCAAAATTCAGTATTTGTTTTCAGTGTTTGTTATTACGACTATTCTCACTTCACTTATTAGGCATTTTGTGTTTACTGGTGTGATTTTTCACTGTCATTATCTCATCTGTAGTTCTCTGCATGAGTTTATTGCACCTGTTATAAACACCTCAGTTATTTCATCATAATGTATACTGTGGTGCAAATAAGTGCAAAATAGAGACGAATAGTCTTACCTATTACAGAGGTTTTGGGATGTTATAGGGCAGGACATTAATAAAATCTTAGCCATTAATCTACAGTTTTATTACTGATAAATATAAAAGGTAAACTCTATAAAATGCTAACCTTCTGTGCAAGAAAGTGCATACTTCTGAATTGGGAAACCAGTTCCAGTTAAAACACAGTGGCATAAGGTCATATCTGAATGTTTCTTTAGACTACATGACTTGTATGCTGCATTCTAAAGACAATCATAGAACATGAGAGCCTTTTATGTCTTATATTGGATATCTCCAATATTCTCACCCGAGGGTTTATGTAGTATGGGAATACTTTTTTTTACATGCTAAAGTATGTATTGCCTGTATGTATGTAAGTATGTATTTACGGTATGTAATGCTCTTTAATCATCGATAAACATATCAATAAAAAACAATGCCTATTCATTTTTTGTGGGTGGACTAATCATTGCAGCTCTGCCTCTGCTGCTGTAATACTTCATTTTCCCGTGTGGGTTCAATCATTTCTTATATTTGATCTTTTATTTCAAAATGTGTTGATTCTAGTTATTTTTCACGTTTCCTCCTTCAGCCTTGTCTTACGTATTTTCCACACTCATACCAAACATTTCATAGAGCTTATACATAATTAGCTGTATTAAAAGCACCACAGGCTCTCCTCTGTGTGCCTTTCCAGTGTGTTTATTAAATTACAAAGGTTATTATTATTGTTGTTATTAGCATCATTACTGAATCATACAGCGTGATCATGTACAGATTTATTTTTTTTCAGGAGACACCACAACTGTCTGGACTCTAGTCACTTTACAACATACAGAATAATGAGGAGGAGGATGAAGATGAACCCTCTGTAATTATCACATATACAAACTGGTGTTGATCGAGCTCTGAGGTCTCAGGGCAACAGTTTGAGGCAATACCAGCAATTTTCCAAGCATCCCACAGCAGATTATTTTTTTTGTCACATCTTTTTCTTCTCCTGTTAAAAAAGTTGCTGTAGTCCATCTTTGTTCTCAGAGGGGGGCGGGGGGCGGGAGTGAGTTAAAACCCCACTAAAAGGCTCAACTGCAAGAGCGAAGACACCGACGACCTTTCTTGTAAAAAGCTACAGAGTTCACATTAAAGTGACACGTTACAAAAAAACGGTTTTCATGAGTCGGGTAATTTTCATATCAAGCGTCTCATATCTGATAAAATCCAGATATGGTTAATACACTCATTTACACTCAGCCACGTGTACTTAAAGGTGTTTCTATTTTAATTTGTTTGAAATCCTATTTGTGTCTTTTTATATTGATTGTATATCTTATTGTTCTCTGTCTCATGTAAAACACGTTGAATCTCCTTGTTGTTGAAAGCTAATGTGCAAATAAACTCGCTTTAGCGAAATGTTACTCCACCATGAGCCTCCAGCTGACTACAGCTTATAGCAGATCGCTTGACAGCAGCCAGACCTGCCACACATGTACCTGATCAACCAACAGTCTGATTGTTATGACCCCTTCAAACTGCACTCTTCCTGATCATATTTGGGATATGTTTACATGGAACATGAGAAACCCGGTTATTGATCGATTTCTCCATTTACGTGATCATAACAGTATCCAGGTTTCAGATGGTCTTGATTTCTCACCATGTCAGCTTCGATGTTCTGTACCAACACAGAATGATCAGAAACCTGATCAGCTGTTTACATGACACAGGACCCTGGTTTCTATCAGAGGACTTCAGATAGCTTATCCCGGGTTCTGAAACCAGGATCTGATGTTTACATGCAACAGATAGACGGGATACTCTAAAAACAAACCTGATCACAACAGGATACTAATGCACATGTAAACATGACCGACTTTTAAGGATCCTTATAATATTCCTTCATTTGTAGTATAATTTGTTTCTGAAATCAGATCTTTAAGACAGACTGTCCTAATGTTATTTGCAAGTGATCAGATTTGTGTGTCCAGACATGGCTTTCCAAAGTGGAAGCATGAGAAATGGAGGTCCATCATTTTGCCCTCCAAACAATCTATTGTCCTCCTGTCGTTGTCGTTGTGTGTTGCGTTTCGAGTGACGCAAAAGATATTTTGAAATCCAAGTTGAGCGTCCAGACAGACGCATCTGTAGAAATCCAATTTGGAATCGCATTTCAAACTCCTCCAAATGTAATTTGGATTCGATTTGCAAATATAGCATTTTTACATTTTATTTAACTGACGCTTTTAACCAAAGTGACTTACAGGTAGTTGGCTTGCATAGCATTAGGAGTCTAAACCACAAACTCTCACTGGAGACTCGTCCCTCTGGTGGGAAGGCCAGTGTTCTTACTTACTGAGTTATCCAGCTGCATGTCGTGTTCTTTTTTTGCTGTCAAGACTTTCTAAAATCAATATGGATTCAATGTGGATATGCCAAAAAAATGAATTTGGCCTGGTAGTCTGAACAAGGCCTAGCTGTTGGTATTCAGTTTAGATCTTTCGACTGTGACAGTCAGAACATCTGATTCATATCATTCAGTAAAGCTCGTCCTGTACAGACTCCGTTATTCACATTTTACTCTGATTCGTCATCCGTCTGTTCACGTCTGATAAAATTATGTACAAAATGATCTATGTGTACATCTCTGTCAGCCCTGCTGCTGTGCAGAGGGTCGGAATGCACCAGAAGCTGTTTGGTAAGACAAGAAGAAGAAAAACTTGGCGAGCTTGCAAACAAAATATTACTAAGCCCTTAAGGGGGAAACCTTTCTAATGAGCAGATAGCTTCCCATCTCAGCAGTTAGTAAAGTGTCTGTCTCTGGTGCAGACGAGAAACTATCTGGTAGTTTAATTTGCACGACAGTGAGAGGACACAACAAACTACAAGTTGTTTCAGTCATTTGTCAAGCAAAAGTAGTGAAAAAAATCCCCAAATTTTCTGATTCCAATTCCTCCAACGTCTTAGATTTTCTTTTTTATTTCACAGTAAACTGAATATTTGAGTTTTGGGCTGTTGGTCGAACAAAACAAGATGTTTGAAGACGTCACATTCAACTAAGACATTTATAGCTGCGACAAGCAGCTCTATAGCTCGCTCGGTTGGTTGGGCGGTACATAAACAGTTCCCCACCCCTAGGCGGCCACCGTTTTTTGTCCCAGGAGGCTAAAATGTGGCATGGTGGTCAAGTGTTTCTGAGGTTCAGAATCAGATCAGAAGTTAAAAACACATTAAATGATTTGTTGTTGTTTTTAAGTCACTTATAAGATGAATTGTTGTTGTACTAAAATATTATTACCACATAATCTTACCAATAAGAATAACAATTAAAAATCACTTTCCGATTAATTATCTGTTGTTCTGTGTTTAAAATCGAACTCCTGGAGAACAATAACATAATCCACGGTAGGGAAAAGATTTCACAGGAAAAGTCTCGACCCTCCATGAGACGCTGTGGCTGAGTGTAAACGGTGCCTCTTTGTATCTTCCCGAGACATTTTCTGGACTCAACAGTTCCTCTTAGTTAGTCTTCAGTGTCTCTACATATCTCAGGTGAAAAACAAAAAGCATCATGTCTGTCAGAACAGATGCAGACTGCCCCTTTAAAGCTCATCTTCTACTTTTTATACCATTTACAATTTAAACTTATTTGGACCAGAAATATTCTGGCTTTAAAGGACCACACGTCTCATTAACTACAAATCACATTTACGTCTCGTCATGCGGCTGCTTTGATCTAAATAAATCTGACGAATCATCTCTCTGCATTTTCATAGAAATGACCTGAAACCAGATGGCTGTCTGGAAGAAAGGAAAAGTGTAATAGCTAATGGATGATTAGCTCAGCAGTCACAGTGTGTGTGTGTGTGTGTGTCTGTGTGTGTGTGTGATGTGTAGTTAAAGCAGCTGTGTGGTCGTCACCAACTTTAAATAGTCTGAATGGCTTTCTGTGAACCACGACGGGGAATGAAGGATGAAGCATCAAAATACAGTTTTAGAGGATTAAAAAAACAATAAAATAAAGTTACCATCATCGTCAAACATCAAAGAGTTTTTCATATTTAAAAGTTGTTGTTTGTTTGTTGTTTTTTTTGTTTCCTTCTTATCGATCGCTCCATCCTGTGCAGACGGTGGTCACGTTGGACCGCCGGTCATATTGGCGGGCGAGGAGAAAAAGAGTTCATATCTTACAGTAAAGTTCTGTTTATATTCTGGAGGTGTTCAGTTGTTCTCGAACAGGGACAGCAGGTCGTCGTTGTTGTTGTTCGGGAGATCCGGAGGTCCGAGGTACGACAGCAACTCGTCTGGGTTGGTCAACTCCGGAAGCAACTGCACAAACAAACAGGTGAGTTAATGTGAGCTAGAAGCTGATGAACTAAATACATCTGCAAAGTAACTAAAGCTGTCAGACAAATGTAGTGCAGCAAAAAGTACAATGTTTCCCTCTGAGATGTAGTGGAGGAGAAGTAAAAACGAGGAGAAAATGGAAATACTCAAGTAAAGTACCTCAAATGTGTACTTAAGGACAGTACGTTAGTAAATGTACTGAAACCTACAGAGGCAGAAACATCGAACATTTCTGAAGATGACACTAAAACATGAATAGAATAATAATTTTACAGTTATTGTAGTTGAGTTAACCTTGGTTACATAATTACATATGAGAAACTAAATCTAATCTACTGGTTTCAACTCACGTCCAGAGAAGGCTCAGGAACCTCCGCAGAACCCCCGAGGCCGAAGGAGCCGTCGCCTTGGAGACGGGGGTTCTGGTTGCTACGCTGCATCATCTGGTGGCCGCCCCCCATTTGGGAGTTGCCGTGGAGACCCTGTGACTGCTGCTGGGATAGAGAAGCACCGTGGGAAGTGGAGTCCAGTCGGCCCGAGACCGACATCTGAGGAGAGGAAAGAAGGAAAAAAGGGATGAGAGAAAGGAAGGTAGGTGAGAGGAGAGAGGAATGAAAGAAAGGAGAGAGGAGAGGAGAGGAGAGGAGAAGAAAAGAAAAGAAAAGAAAGAAGGAACGTAAGGAGAAAAGAGGGGAGGGGGAAAGAATAAAGGTAAAGAAAGATAAGAGGAAGGAAGGAAAGAAGAAGGGAAGGAAGGGATAAGGGGGGGGGGATATTTGGGTTCTTTGGTTAACTGAGTGAATGTTAATAATCTTCACAGCGCTGTGTCAGCACTGGAGTATGGACTGACTACATCGCCTATCTATTCTGGGATAGGGGGAAAACGCTCTGGCCGGTTTGTATTTTTTTTTAAACCAATCACAACCATCCAGGGTGGGGCTAAGCCCTGATAGCAGAGATAGCAAGAGGGGAGGGACATCCGGCGCGTGTCAGGCTTTATCCCAGCAATCTACATCCTTTAAGCCAGACTAGTTCTTTACTAATAAAACATCAAGATGATGAAGAAGCTACTGTACCTGTCCAGCCAGAGGGTGTGGGGGGGGTTTGTCGGGGGTGAGGAGGGCACTGGAAAGCTCAGACTGGTAGGAGAGAGGGGGAGGACCGGGGGAGGAGAAGTCCCCCCCAACCCCCGGAGTCCCAGGACCACTGAAGTCTGAGAAAGCAGCAGACTGACTGGGATAGGACGGAGCTGAGGAGGAGACACAAACACTCATCAATACATCCGATCACATACATTTAATAATTACTGAGTAGTAATACACTTTCTGGATTTAAAGCATTATTCCACTGTTCTCACATGTTTGAACGCATGAGTTACAAATCCCATCATTTCTATTAAAATCCATTTATCCTTTTAGCTGCTGCAGTCTTTCAGAGATCCTCTGATATTATATATTATATATTATAAGACCAACCAAGTTTCATTACCTACTCTGTCAACAGGACGATACCATGTCATTGATTATTGGATGGACCCTAGATACATCCAATAATCAATCCTATAGTGGAGGAGGTTAATGGGATTTTTTTTTACATTTTTTTTATCCATAATCAATTTTAAAATAACCTTTACATTAAAGACACAGTGGAATGAAAAAAAAATCATTTTACAAGTTCTGATCCTGTGTGCCAGTGTAAATTGATCATTTATCTCTTGTTATATGCCAAATATATGTGAAAACAAAAATATTGTTTTGGTATTATCATATCCAAATCCCTCTCTTTGTTCTTTTTGTAAAAGATTATATCTTTGAAGACTCATCTTATACTTAGGGACGTATACATAAATCTATCCAGGAGTGGAGCTGGGTAGTGATGTTTGCTTGGTGGCCACACTTGGTATTGCAACTTCCATGTTCATCACGTAGAGCGGCTCTAAAACTGTAAATAAATGTTTCTAAACGTCACAAACTCTCTGAAATAACTATTTAATATCAGAATTTAAAAGTCTAAAAGAGACGATTTAAAAAAAAATTATTTTCATAATTGTGGGGAGCCGACAGGAAGTCAGATCTCTCGGCCAGTAGGAATTCTCGATTTACGTGCTTTCAACCGCCTCGGCTGGAGAATGACTCTACTGAGCATGCTCTATGGGCCCAAAAAACGTGTGAGGAAGGCATTTTCTTAACTTATCATTCCGTATCGCTCAGTGAGCCACTTAATAGGAATGAAAGGGGCACCATCTCTGAACACCACATCTAGTTCTCCTTCATGTTGTAGTAGCAAACAGAGTAATATCATGGCTCAGTGGTGTGTGTTTGGATCTCTGTCAGCAGAAACTTTGGTTAGGTTTTTAAAGAGTGTGATTGAGGTCTGATTTATACATTTCTCCCTCATCCTCAGCAGGTGAGGGAGTCGATCAATCCCTCCTAAGCCACACCCACTTTGATTGATCCAATCAGATCACTCATTTTTTATTAAGTTCCTCAGTTAACTATGACCCACCCACAAGAAGATTAACATTTTCACTTACATTTAAATGTCTCTTCTTCTACAAAATATGTGTGTACTGAGACTTATTACAATGGCACTCTCTGTAAAATCCACCCTGTGTACCTGGTCCGGGGTAGTCCGGTGTGTTGCCGTTATTGCTGCCCCCTGCAGGTAGGGGGGGGTAGGGCATTGGGGAGGAGGTAGCCGATGAGGAGGCGGGACCTAGTGATGCAATCATCTCCATGACGCTAGGCAGGACCATATGACTCGGGCTGAGCGTCCGACAGCGCTTCAACACCGGGCCGTCCAACTCCTCCTTCACATGGATGTCCGGCTTCACAGGAACCGGCTTCCAGCTGCACACCGGGTCGATGGTGATCTCCTCATACTCCGAGCTGAGGGGAGGGGGGGGGAGAGAAGGGGGTGGAAGAGGAGAAACTGTTTAAAATGGCAGAGCGACAGAGATCAAAATCAGATGACGGTTGCTCACAGAATGATGGAAAAAGGCCAATTATTGCCAGACTTCTTTATTAAAAACGACAATCGTTTGTTTAGCTGCCTCCATTATTCTGGGACCTAGGAAATAGGGTGTCGCCAAATTAACCAGGACTGAAATCTTAAGGACTGCTACTTTAAAATAATATACTAGCTATACAGTACTTAAATATTTCAGATATTCACCACACTACAAAGTGAAATTTAAAGTAAAAAAAACAGTAGAAACGAAGTTTCTTACTTCTGAACGTAGATTAGGATTCCCAGCATATATTGATCCACCTCCAGACCCTCCAACAGAGCTGTTTTACTACACACACACACACGTTATAGAAGACATAACAAATATGTATAAATACTTTTTTATAAATAGTGTGTGAGTGACATACTTGCACACAGGGCATCTCCATGTTCCTCTCTCACAGTTGAGCTGCAGGTACGACTCCAGATCAAAACACTGCAGACAGATAGACAGTGATCGATCAGTGCGTTTTCATAAAATATAAAAAAAATGCAAAAGCCACTTTATGTAGATTTTTGTGATTCTGAATCACAACAATAATTTTCCTTTAAAGCATCTTGATTTTATTTTTTTTTGTACATAGAAAACTGTGACGATTACGGTTAAAATCAGGGCTGTTGCTCTGGCATCACAGTGTGTGGAGTGTTCTGATTGGCTGTGGCCTCTGACCTGTATGTGTCTGCAATCGTGACCTCTGGAGGGCAGCTGGATGCGGCGGAAAGTGATCGGACATTTCAACGAGACTCTGATGGCGGTCTGCTCCACGCCGTCCTCTCCGTTTAACCCGGGAGTCCCGGGGATTGAACCGCTGCTGAAGTTCCTCTTTACTGAGAGAGACAAATTCATTTAAGAATATGGGATTCCCATAATAACACACAAGGAAGAGTTACAAGTAAGCATGATCAGCTTGTTTTGTCTATAAGGACCAGGTTTATTAATATGTTGACTGACAATGAGATCGACCAATGAGTTACTAAGTTAATTAACTTACTCTTGGTGACACAATGCTCTGCAGGCAGCAGCCTCTTCTTCATCAGACCCTGAAGCACCGAACGGACCGACGGACGATGAACCAGCTGGAGGACAAACAGGTGAGACTGCGCACACACACACACACACACACACACACACACACACACATTAAATTCAATCTGAACAGGAACTTACATTTACATAAATAAAATATCTGTGTGAGTTCTTACGCAGCAGCAGGCGGTGACGGTGATCTGGATGGTGTTCCTGCCTGGTTGACAGACTTGCTTCAGGTACAAAGGCTTATGGGAAGTTTTGTTGTCACCTCGCTCGATGGTGAGAGGAGTCGCGTTCACACTCACCTGATAAGGGGATGGAGAAAGAGGTTAGTAAAAACAGAACATCTCACTGCAGAAATAAGAAAGTCTTTTAGAAAGAAAGCATTGATTTTCAAAAAAGGTTTTTCACAAAAAAAAGATTGTTTCTAAAGCTAAAAGAAAAGCGCGGAGATAAAAGGAGGAGGAAGATGGCGGTCAGACCTGGACGGAGGCGGGCCAGTTGGTGTTCATCTGTCGATCCTCGTGGTGGTAACACTTAAACTGGAGCTCCAGGTCCGGTCTGAGAGAGAGAGAGAGAGAGAGAGAGAGAGAGAGAGAGAGAGAGAGAGAGAGAGAGAGAGAGAGAGAGAGAGAGAGAGAGAGAGAGACACACACACACACACACAAACACACGTTAGAATTAATTAAACATAATTTTCCTCTCCGAATAAGAAAAGAGAGTTTTTTTAAGTTTTTCATTTAGCATTAGTGTTGTAGTTCAGTGCTACAAGTCGCTAACATTAGCCTCTCAGCTCTCCTGTTTGTAGTTTTTCTAAAATACTGTAACTAATCTTGCAAATTTTTCCATGTGGGAGTAATGTCAAGCTTCTTCCAAAAGATTGTAAAATCCAGCCGGCACATACTGAGTACATTTACTAAATACTGTACTTAAAGGGGTAAGCAGTTTTCTTTTGGTGTCATTGGTCAAAAAATCCATATAATCTTTCAACATATTGTAATTGTAATTCAAGTGTTCTGAGAGAAAACAAGACTTCAGTACCTACTCTTGGCACCGATTTAGAATATCTAGTCTGTGATGAGAGACTTTGGCCAATTACAGGTCATTTCAGAGAGAGGGCATTTCTATTGGCTGTTCTATAAATGCAGATGCGTGTGCACCTCGCATCATATAGTGAAAGCCTGATTACAGGCACACAAAGTTGCTATTCCAGCATTGGCAACAACTGCTAACACTGCAAAGCAACCCAAAAAAGTAAGATAGAGAGAGTCTGACAATAAACGCAATAAAACAAGTGTCAGACCAGCGAAGCGTTTCAGAAATGGAGAGAAAATGTTGCTAATAGTTTAGCCTTCTGCTAACCATACAGCAATTCTATGAGAATGACCGTGAGCCTTTGGAATGAAAGGAATGAGTTCTCATACAGTACTGAATGAAGGGATGGAATGAGGAGGGGGGAGAGCTGCAAGATGAGGGCTGCATTTTCCAATTCTGAGGTTTGTTTAGCCTTCTCCGAAACAAAATGCAGCTCTAAGTAAAATTTTAAAGTACTTTAAAAGATGATTAAGGAGATGAGATTAATTTATCTACTTCACTGACATCAAATGTTCTTTCTACATGCATCTGACAGTTTTAGTTACTTTATAGATTCAGATTAATTCAAAATATAATCAACTAATAAATGTTGTATTATTATAGATTAAACTAGGGGTATAAGAAAAAAGATCGATACACTTGAGTATCTCAATATTTTATTTTGCAATGCTGTATCGATTTTCAAAAAGGCAATATCATTGTTTTTTTTTTTAAATATAAAAAAAAAAAAAAAAAGATTATTATTATTTTTTTTTATTTTTTTAAACGTTCACAAATATTCATGTAAGACAGTGGTTCACGTTTATGTTGTGTTTAAACCCCCTACTGCTAGATGGCTATACTAAGACGCACCACTAGTGTCCTTGCCTAACAGTACCTAGCAGTGCCTGACTTTTTGCTAGAAGCTATAGTTGAACTTTGGCCTACTTGAGTATATAAAAATTTGCTTACTGAGAACCTGTGAACCACAATCCCAAACTGGCAGTTTGATTTTCTGTGTACTGAATTGTTTACCTAAAGTAAACTTCTTTGACTTTTATGAACATCATGTCTTTTTTTAAATATTAGTTTTTCTAAAATTATACTTTTAAAAAATCCCAATATATCGCCTTACGCACAGTATCAAAATATATTGAATCGTGAGCCATGTATCGTGATACGTATTGTATCATTACATGTCATTTAGCTGACGCTTTTATCCAAAGCGACTTACAATTGCTATATATATATATATATGTCTGAGGTAGCACGCCTCTGGAGCAACTAGGGGCTTAAGTGTCTTGCTCAGGGACACATTGGTTGATGTAGCGCAGTGGGAATCGAACCCGGGTCTCCCACACCAAAGGCATGTGTCATATCCACTGCACCACCACCACCGCTGCTGGTATCAGAGGTCGACCGATTCATCGGCACCGATAGTTGATTGGTGGAACTATCGTTATCGGCAAATATCCATACCGATAGTTTTTCCTGGTTGCCTCCGTTGCTGGAGCGGCTGAGAAGCGCGCGCTGTCATTCATTACACAGTACGCAAGAGCTGAGAAGGGTCTGCTGGCATCATGCATTACAGAGGCGAAATAAAAACTATCACTGATGCCTCGTGTTGTTTATTTTCGACACGTGTTACTGCGCGCTGCACGGAGAGCACATGCTGTGCGGAGAAGGCTGACATCAGATGAGTGTTTAAAGCATCGACAGCAAAAAGGTATGTATACAGTTCATTTTGTCATATAATTATAAAGTTATTATTTTGTTGAATAGATGCTGCATTAGTAGAGAAAGAACAGCACAACAGTATGTTTGTTTGCTTTCGAGGCTGAGATGACGCTAAACATTAGTAGTAGGCTAACGTACCTCAAGCGGTTAAAACACGGACAAAAATAAACGCAAGTCTGACCCAAATGTCAGAATCAGAACCCTAAAGGCTCGTCCACGATCCCAAACGGCACCTCTGATTCATATTTAGATCATTTAATAACAGTTAAAAGTAGAGACTTACTGATTGCTGCAGCTAAAAGCTAACAAGTTAGCCGTCACGGGGGTGTCTTTGGTGTCTTTCTAGCCTTTACAGGTGATTTTCTATCCAGCCTGGAACTTGGGCCTTTTTTCGGGGTTGTTGAGCATTAAATCCAAACTGTTACATCCAAGATTTATCCACTTGATGTCCATAATTCATCACGTTTTCGGTCATTTCTGCCGCTAACTCCGTGCTACCCATAGACAGTAGGTGCTACCAACAAGGGAATCTCCCATGATGCCTTTGTTTATGTTTTCAACCAATGGGAAGGCAGGTCCGTCACATATTACGCCTTATATGGGCATCCAAGCGAGAACAAAGAGTTCTCCCAAAGTGGGAAAGCTAGATCCCTCCAGGTCAGAGATCGTCTGTTACCGTTCTAAACCGTTCTACAGAGAAGAATGGCGTCACTGTTTTGAGATTTGGCATGGGCCTTTTTTGAAGAAATGTAAATAGTTTGTCCTTTATATGAATTATATGTAGGAGAACTGTTTTAGACAACACACATGCTTGTGTAGCATTGCTGTACAGTTAAACAGTTACATGTTGAGTTTAACTGTTTTTATTTGTTATTTATTACTTTTTGTTTCTGTTTGAATGAATGTCTTTTATTGACTTCAATATTTATATATTTATTTCATTTAGCATGTTTTCATGGTTCAATACAGTTTTTTTATTTTTATAATAAAGTTCAGCAATGTTTTACTTGGAGTGTCATGTTTGTTTTTATCCAGTATCAATTCTAAATACTATCGGTCGATTAATCGGTTATCGGCAAATACGGCCCAACCTAGCTATCGGTATCGGTAAAATCCACTATCGGTCAACCTCTAGCTGGTATTGCCAGATTCTTGCCAATACACAGCCCTAGATTAAACTACTCAGCAGTGTATATTATACATATAAAATGAGCTCTACCTTTATCCACTGTAACATTAATGCATCAATAACAGGGTTCGAATTACGTGGGAGCTGAGCTCCCATAGAGAGAGGATGAGCTCCCATGAAAGCAGTAAAATCATACACCTGTGGGGGTCTCTAAAAATCATCAGCACCATTATTTAAATCACAAATAAAGCACTTTTCCCAAACACACGGAGCTCTGAAGCAGACCTGTGCGTCGCTTAGTGTCCACTCTCGCTGTAAAATAGAGATGAGCAGCGCGCCTTCCGTCTGTAGTCTGTGCAGCTTCAGGTTTATAATGGACGCGCTCTGCTGTGGGCATGCTGCGGCAGATGTGTCGCGTTTGAGCTCCGTGTAATTCTGCCGTAGTTTTGGTTTTCCACCTCCGATGTAGAGCAGCGTACAGCCACTTCCCTAAACTTTGTCTCATTCAGAGACCAGAGACCCAAACGGGGCTCTGTGTCTGTCAGAAGGTCTGAGATCTACTGCATCAGCAGAGCAATCACACAATGCACAGCAGACTATGGTGCAGGTAGATTATTTTCTGAAATATAGTGACTTTATTCTTGTAATAGCCTATTATCACTTTATTTTTCTCAAAATATCACGACTCCTCCAAACATCAGAGAGCACAGATGGGATATATTTTGAATGTGCACAAAGTTTTGAACATGAGCAGTAACACATCTGAAATATTACAGTCCAGGGCTTTATTAATCCATTAAAATTAATTCATATATCATTGAGGAGAATAATTGTCATATGCACATTTAAGGAGGTTACTTCCCCAATAAAAGACGCAAAAGAGGATGGAGGAGTAAATTATAGGCTACATGTGTGCTGACTCAGATATAATTAGAAAAGTCGATCTACAGGAGAATAAATAGGAATACAGAATGCCTGAGAGCCATATTGTAATATATTCCATTATGTTTTTATATTTGGATTGTAATCTATGTTTCCCTTTACATAAAGATATTTCCAGCATACATTGATTCAGAAAAAGGTAAATAGGTGCATCAAAATTTACCAGAATGCAGGAAATGAAATGTTTATTGCTCAAAATTTGCTGCTCATAGACTACTTTTTTTTTTTTTTTTTTTTTTTTTTAAAAAGAGACCCCCACAAAGATGAAATCATAATTTGAACCCTGATCAATAATTATAATACAATAAGATAACATATTATTCTGCATATTCTGCAAGAGTTCTTTACTTTTTGTACTTTTAGTATATGTTTATGGTAATACTTTTGTACTTTTAATCAAGTAAAATTTTGAATGCAGACTTTTACTTGTAACAGAGTATTTCTACACTGTGCTATTAATACTTTAACCACATAAAAAAAGTACTTCTTCCACCTCTGAGTGTTCACAATGCTAGTGTGTGTGTGTGTGTGTGTGTGTGTGTGTGTGTGTGTGTGTGTGTGTGTGTGTGTGTACCTCATGATGAGAGTTTTGTAGACAGAGTCTCTCAGCTGGAAGACGTGGTTGCTGACAGCCAGGTTGTGCTCTAATCTGAAGGGCTCTAGGACCACACCGTCACGCACTGGAAAGGTCAGCCGCAGGTCGTCGCTAGGGTTACCTATTAACAGAAAGGTCAGACCACAGGCCCCCAGGAAGTATGCTCAGCCTTGCAGCCAATTCTTTTCAGTGGCCACTAACAACAAATTATTACTGATGACATGTATGTGTGTTTCTAAGTATTTAGGTGTGTTTGTACCTGTGGGAGGAGGCGGGGGCAAGCCGGCCATGTTGGGTTTGATGTCAGGCAGGAAGGAAGAGGGCGGTGGCTTGACGTCACTGTTCCCGGGAGACATGTAGGGCGGGGCCATGGAGCTGCTGGGGGTGATGGGAGGGGTCGGGTTTCCAGGAACCGGGGAGGAGGGGTAACCTGGCAACCCTCGACCAGGCTGACAGAGAGAGAGAAAGAAAGAGAGATGGTTGAGTGTACCAAACAATGATGTTTGGTTTAGTAAACCTTTTTTTTTTTTTATTATTGTCACGGATAGAAATGTTTGGAAATATTTTTCATCATTTATTTTTCGATTTTTGTGTTTAGAGAGTTATTTTGATGCTGCATGGATTCCATGTTGCCAGAACGGAAAAGAACAATCAAACCTCCCTTAATCTCACCTTAAGCACTGATCAAATTTTTTCTCACAAAAACCTAAACTCAGAGTATCTGCTGATTCCAATATCAGTGCTCTCTTTTCCCCCAAATCATTTTATGTAATGCAGCATGAGGTCAGTGACCCAGTGTTTTCTGTATCTGTTACATTTAAAATATAATAATTCAAATTCAACGTGGATCAGGTCAGTATCTGCACTGATGTCAATTTGGCCTTTCAGATCAGTTCATCCTTAAAATTAAGCCTAAATTATCTGTTTTATCTTGTTACAGTCAGTGTTGGAATGTAATTAAAAGTGAAAGTACATGTACTGAAGTACTGTACTTAAGTGCAAGTTTGAGCTACTTATAGTTAATTTTCTGCTACTATACTTCTACTCCACTACTCTGAGGTAAATATGGTATTTTTTTAGTGCACTACATCTGTCTGACAGCTTTAGTTACTTTTCAGATGACAGTACTCATCCCCTTCCAGTCCAGTGAAAACCATGTATCTCCAGATGTGTTGATTTTAAGTGTTTGTAATAAACTAAAGGATAAATTGTTCCTTTATGTGTTGAGAAAATTCTCCTATGTGGTTTTCACAGGACAGCGACGCTACAAACATATGATGATCTTATAGAAGATGATGCATTGCTGTAGATTAAACTACCCAACAGTATAAAGGAGTTAAAATTAGCTCAAACTTAAACATCTACAGCAGTAAAATGCAACATACACATTAATGCAGCAGTAATATTAATCAAGAAACACTGACCGGGGCACATTTTACTGCACAATCAATACTTTTAAACACTTAAACTACATTTAGCTGCTAATACTTACATACTTTTACTTCAGTAAGGTTATGAATGCAGAACTTTAACTTGTAGTGGAGTATTTCCACAGTGTGGTATTAGTACTTTTAATGCAGTAAAGGATCTGAATACTTCATCCACATGATTACATGTTTGTTGCAGGTCATTAATAAGTGTAACCAGATCAAACAATTATCTGAATTAAATGTATTATAGGACTGAGTAACAAATTCAATACTTTTTAAGCGCCGACTGAAACAGCTTGATTCTTGACCCTACAGGGAGAGAGCGCTCTGCCTTTTTATCACCACGAGTTTACAGACACGTCTCTGCTGATTGGGTATCATCTGTGACCTGAGCCAATAAACTAGAGACAAACCCACCAAACAAGAGAAAACATATCTCAAACATAGACTTAATATTTACAGTCTATGATCTCAAAGCAGTTTCACACCGTTTCACAACGCACACTGTTCTGAGATTGAACGTACCCTGGCTTTCTCTGTCTCTCTCTCCATGGGGTCTAAAATCAAGCTGTTCCACTTAGCGCTTCCCCTAGAGGCCTGGAGAACTTCTGTTGTGTAAACTGGATGCAGCGTTTTCATTTGTTTTCGGGGATTGTGTGCTTTTCTTTTTGCATCATTCCTGTATTGGCAGCGCGTTTGTGTATTTGGTTGTGTATATTTGCAGCATGTTTGCTAAATGCTGCGCATGTGTTGTCAAATTAATGAAGATGTTTTTTGTCTATTTGCGTGTGTTTCATTAAGTTGCAGTGTGTTTGCCCCTGTCGGCCACCGTACATGTGATAAAAAATAATCTGTAACCAGTAACTCTAGCTGTCAGATAAAAGTAGTAGATAAAAAGTAGAATATTTCCTACAGAGATGTTGTTATGGATTTAAAGTATAAACACACACACACACACACACACACACACACACACACACACACACACACACACACACAGAGTTCATCTTACCCCAGACGGTTGGTTGAAGGCGTTGTATACACCACCGGCGCCCCCTGTTGTCAGAGTGTTCAAACCTCCACCCTGACCGTTAAACTGCTCCTGCTGCATAAACAACACTTTTCACATTAATGTTTAACTGGATACAAAAATATACAAAACACACACAATGTGTAAATATAACACGCGCACACATAACCAGAAGGCTGCAGGTTCGAACCCATTGATGCTGACTGAGTAAACAGCTCTGTTAAAGCTCTTCACCTTGTAGTACTGTGAGTTGGGGGGTCCTGAGGGGGGGTACTGTGGGAGGGGCATCTTATGGGTCTGATAAGAGGGGGAGGAGCCGGAGCGCTGGGGGGCGGGGCCTGGACCTGCAGGTAAACAGACAGAAAAGATCCTGAAACACCAAATCAAAACTCTGGACTTTGATGGAGCTAGGCTAGCCGTTTCCCCCCTGCTCCCAGTCTTTGTATTAGGCTAAGCTAACATCTGACTCTGGAGAACAACAACATTTACCTACCTAATGTTATTCTGTCTTTTATATTATATACATTATAATACGTTTTCTTCTTAAACATGTTTTTATTTGAATTTGTTTAAACTGACTGGTTTTACTGCCGTTGTGTGGTACTTTTTCTAACTAATTTAAATTTTTATTAGTGATGGATGGGTTTCTTTTTAATGGATCTAAAAGCCAATTTTTACATAGAGAACAATAAAGACTGAACTGACTGACTAAGCGACTTATTCTTAATATTATCATGCATTTCTTTTTATTAAAATGAATACATTTTATTTATAAAACACTTTTCAAAACAAACATTAGAAAGTGCTTAACAAGACAATAAAAGCATTATAAATGTAGCAAAAATGAACTGTAATATATATAATATATGTAATATATAAATATATATATTTGAGCTACTATACAACTATTAGAAAGGGACCAAATCCAACATAAATGTAAAATTGTGTTCAAACATAAATGTTGTATTTTAACAGAGTTAGCGTTAAGCTAATTCTCACCTGAAGTCCATCACATCTAAAACATACAGAGACTGAACGAACAGGACACATGATACAATATACGTTTTTTGTGCTTAATGCTAAGGGTTTAATGCCATGACTTTTGTCATATTCTGTACAGATTTTAAAGCCTAAAAGATATTGATATTAAATTAACAAAATGCAGTAGACCAGCTGCAGACGTCTCACCTGGATGGTACTGCATGTTGGGGCTGGTGTAGGGACCGGGGCCGGCGTGACCGCCTCCACCTGATCCTGGAATTGAACCGCCGCCGCCACCAGGACCTGACATCACGTTCACACCTGGACCAACTGGAACGCCGTACTGCTGAGACATTCCTGGGAAAGACTGAGGACGAAGGAGAGGAACAAAAAGAAGAATACGTATTTTTTGTTATGTTGAAATAATTAAGCTTTAGTACACAATGTTTGGAATAAATGTAGTAAATTGAATATTCACAAAACACAATGTGAAAAATTGTGATTATTGTATGTCAGAGTGACAAGTTTTTATAAAATCAGAAATCGTATAAAACAAAATCTGATGAAAAGGTTTAAGCAGGTTAGACTTTTATCAAAACCCCAGGCTTACCTCAGAGTTGTACGGCCGTTTGAGGCCCTGTGGGGGCCTCAGGTGGCCCTGCTGTAGCCCGGGGCCGTAGTTTGGGTGCTGAGGGTGCTGAGGGTGCTGAGGGACCCTCTGGGGGCCGCCTCCAGGTCCGTACATGGGGCCCATTGAGGGAGGGCCCCTAGTGGGCCCAGGCCCGGGGCCCATACCTCCGGGGGCCATGCCAGGGGGGCCACGGGGACCAGAGTGGGCCATGAACTGGTTGTTATAGGCCTGACCTCCCATCTGACACACACACACACACACAAACAACTGGTTAACTTGGTACACTATTACATATTCTATTTTCCTCTTCATGTTTAGAATCAAGTCAACAGTGAATGTATCTACTGACAAGTTCTCACAGTGGAATCATCATATGGGGGTGCTGAATGTCTGATTTTACATAGAATTGCTTGGTTTCTCCCAATAGATCATGATACATAGCCTACTTTGGAATCAGTGCATTAATCACTGTATTCACATAAGAATGTAGCACGAGTAGAGCGCTACATTTCCTTTTTTTTTTTATGAATGATTGTCAAAATCAGAAGGGGGAGGAGCTTAGAAACAGCTGTTTGTGGCTTGCAGCGGACTGTCCACATTCACTACCCTGTCGTTTCCCTTCTGTCAGTGGATTGCTACAATTAACAACCACGAAAAGTAAGAACACAAACAGCGCTGTCCGTTGTTCTGAAACAACAGCTAAGCCAGTCACATCATGTATCTCGGCCAATAATGTTATTGTTTCTGCTATTTTTTCTTAAACATATTGCAAACATAGGCGACAACTTGTAGCTCGCTTCAACTCTTTTGTCTGTATGGAAAAAATGGGTCACCCTCCACCCCAACCTATTTCCTCACCTGTCCGTAATTCATTTCCTGGTTTTGTTTCTCCTGAATGGCGGCGACGGTTGCCGTGGCTGTGGCGGTTGCCGTGGCAGCAGCTGCAGCAACAGCGGCGGCAGCAGCAGCCTGAGTGAAGTCAGCAGAACCTCTGGAGCCGCTAGGGTTCGACTGGTAGCTGAAGATGGAGTGAGTGGAAGGCCATATTTTATATTTTGTCATTTTGATTACTTTAGTGTTTTATTTCCTACACAGTGAACATGTGACCAGTCATCTTTATTTCTGCCTAATACATAGAACAAATCATGTAAGGTACATTACAACCTGCAGTTTGATTGATAACGTAAATATCCTGTAATAACCTTTGTCTAAATACAGTTAAACTTCGGCATCTTTGTTCATCATAACTACTCACATTGTTCTGCCCTGTCAGAGTAATTATAAATACAACACCTTTTGTATTTTAAATCTACTTCTTAAAACTTTCCGAGGAAGCTTTCTGCATAGAACTACATAATTTGGACGCAACCGCACTACTTGATCAATAAAACAGCTAAGCTACTAAAAAGCTATTTGATTCAGAAAACTTGCTCGGACTGAGCCTTCATTTTAGTCTTTTTCATCTTAATTACACACTTGAGTTGGGTTGATTTCCGGTTTCACAGGTCCGGTCCGGTGATTTTATGCTAACCGGTTAAATCTGCATTTGTCATTATGACACCTCCTGGCAAATTAAAAAGTACCTGACATTAGCAGCCTGTGCCGACGGCATCACGGCACTAAATCCAACTTGTATTGCAAGCGTGTTGGGCGGTAGCATTACTAGTTTAAAGCAACACTAGAGAACTTTTCCCGCTTCGGTCCCCCTACAGGTTGGAAGCGGAATTGTAGCGGATCTGTAGTTCGAATGAACTGGACAATGTAATGTAATGGACAATTCTGCTTCCAACCTGTAGGGGGACCGAAGCGAGAAAAGTTCTCTAGTGTTGCTGTTTTCTGAATCAAATAGCTTTTCAGTAGCTTAGCTGTTTTATTATTCAATTTGATGTAGTGTCCACACAAGCTTTCACCGAGCACTCTGAAGCTCAAGCAGAGCTAAGCTTTTCTGACAAAATACTGATGAAGATCACTGATGCTCAGGGCAAACACGGATATGGATGTTTAAAAAATATCCCTGATGTAGTAATCTATTATTGCCATGTTGATGTAGCATCGGCGCACATTGTGTTTGTTTACTAGAAAGTTCATGTGTTTTTCGGGGTGACAAGATGACATATGGCAGAGTAAGTCTCAAAGAAAACTAAAACTGTGCCGCAGATATAGAAACATTTTGGATATCAAAGCTGACGAAAAGGTGAGTTTAAAAGGATGAGGCAAATAGTAAACACCTAAACCAAAGAGGTTATTATAACCTCACTGCAGGAAAAAAGTAATTGCTTAGGAGGTGCATTACCGCCACTATGTGGACCGGAGTCTGGAGTGACACCTAGTGGTATCTAGGCACCTAGTTCAGTATACCGGTCCGGTCTTTGACTATATTAAACCGGTTTGAAAATGTCTGTGTGATGCTACAGCTGCAGACATATAAACACCTGGCAATGTACTTAAAACCACATCTGTGGTAGTTTCTGCTACAGTACAGTAGGTGTCTCCAGGACCACAAATTGCCATGATGATACACACACATGCACACACACAGGTGAAAACAATAACAGTGTTACTGTTGTGGCTGGTAACAAGATAAACGCAAACACCCACCTCCCTGTGTATCCCCCCGGTCCTCCAGCGTATCCCCCAGTTGTCCGGCCATACATCCCCTGGTTCATGTAGCCTTTGTTGGGCTCTCCGTAGCCCTGCTGACCCATATAGCCTCCGTGACCACCGGCCATGCCCGGACCCCCGGGGCCCTGCATCATGGGTCCCCCGCCTGGGTTGGCTCCAGGCCCCATCACCCCTCCACCCATACCCTGATAGACACAGAAAAACACACACAATTCACATTATACGCCTTCTTCAGTTAAACAAAACAAAAACAGTTAAACAGCACTTCATAAAGTGATCAAAAGCGTGTGTCGTTTTTATTAATCTCTGTCTGTCCAAATGACTAATTAATTGTTCCACTTCTTCTTTTCCTTCCTGTTTGGTGATGTCATACCTGACTGGCCGAGGGATTGGTCACTCCCCAGACGGTTGTTACCACGGAGAGGGATCCTGTTGGCTGATTGCTGGGCTGCTGCCAGCTGGAGGGGTCGTATGGGTACGAACCCTCACTGCAAACACATCCCCACACACACACACACACACACACACACACACACACACACACACAGTCAGTGTGTGTGTCACACTAAAACTAAAATGACTTTAATTAAGACATCAATACATTCATTTTAGAGTGTGTGTGTACCTGTGTGGGTTGTTATTCAGTCCAGCCTTCATTTGGTTCAGAGGGTTCATGGTGGGAGGGGCTCAGACAGAGAGACAGACTAACTCCTGGAAAGAGAGACAGTCGATTAATTATCTAAACTAAATTTATTTTCCATAATGCCTTGAAGTGATGAAAAATAAACCATCAATCTCTTATCCTTCTTTCTGATTTTTGGCAAATTAAACTGAAAACATGTTGAAATTTGAAGAAAATGCAATTCCCACAATGCCTTGCAGGACAGTCAGCTCAGAGTTCACAACTTTGGCAATACATAATCATCTAACAATTGATCTGCAAACAATGGTGATAGACTTGTAAGAGCGAATTACGTTTAACCATGTATCCAGCTAATTTAAATAGTTAATGTTGTGTGAACAGTTAACTTTATTAAATATTTTATGTGGCATTTTCTTTTGCGGGGTGCAAATGTTTCACTAAAAAAAAAAAAAAGTTCCTTCCCAAGACTATTTTGCAGAGCCACCACCGCTGCTTCTGGAACTTAGCCCTGCCCAAAAAGATTGTGATTGGTTTAAAGAAATGCAAACAACTGAGTCTTTTTCTCCTATCCCAGAATGTATGCATGGTGTAGCCAGACCTTACTCCACAGTGATGTGGAGATAGCACTGAGATAGCCAGCTGAAATCTGACTAACTTAAACACTTTGACTACTTCAGTAGCCATTTTCACTAGCCTAGGCACTGAATAGTTTATCAGACACTTAGCAACTTTTGAAGTTGCTGAGATGATTATTTAACTAGTTTACTCATCACTTTGTATAACTTCTCCACTTCAACTGGTTCATTAGTCCCCTTCACTACTTTATCAGGACTCAAAAAGAGGGAGAGTTTGTGCTGCTAATACAATCTCTGATGTGATTAATACAAATCTAAAGTTTGCCTAAAGTATAAAGTTTCCTCTCCAAACATTCTGTGAATCAAAAGCTTCATTGTTTGAGTCTGACACTGGGACAAGTCACCTGAGAGGCAGCAGGACCACACACACACACACACACACACACACACACACACACACACACACACACACACACACACACACACACACACACACACACACACACACACACTATGCAGACTGTGGTGATACAGATCATTGAGGCACTAAGGCGACATGCACAAAGAATCAGGCGTTGTTATTGTATGCGTTGACAGATTAGAAAAACATTTATTTTCAGTATCTAAGAAGATAATTATGGTGGGTTTAAAACTGGTGCAAACTGAGGGACCACAGATTAAAAACGTAACAGATGAAACATAATGTTACACTCTATTGTGTTTGTGTCGGAGCACCGGTTACGTGACTGGCTACCGCAGCGTGAAGTCGGTTTGCGTTACTCCAAAATTTGAAGCTGTTTCAACTTTTTGCTGCAGGCTGGTGTTTTCTTTTTCCTGCTCCCCCTTCGTCACCCAGCGCCGCAGCCTAAATGGACTACCCACATCTAACTATAAATCGAAATTTGAAGCATTGAAATGAATGGGAGGACTGGCTGATCTAGTCTGAACGCAGCCCAACTGAGACCAAACAAACACAGACACTAAACAAACACTCAAGCAGACTAACAGACATATTTGTTAGACTTATTGATGATCTGATTGATTATAAAAACCTGTCATATTATACTACACTGCAGATTAACGCTGTCAGGACTAACAGCTCACTTCACATAATAATGGACAAAACATTTTTAGTTATTACTAATTTTTAGTAATTTCCAGGTTACTGATAACCTTGAAATTATTCTGGATATCCCCTCCTACAACAACAAAGAAAACACAGAGAGGATGTCTGTTCAGTCTAGATATGTGTTATAGACTCACACCGATATTATTTCCATGGTAACCTAATTAATGAGTAACCAAATTAAAATGACAGTAAAGGGATAGTCTGGATCTTTTGAAGCAGGGTTGCATGAGATACTTATCCATAGTCAGTGTACGGCAGTTGGCACGCCCCGTTTGGAGGCAGAAGTACCGACACGGAAGCTAAGCAATGTACTGCTGTGGACGGGGGCAGCAGCTAAACATATCTTAAGACACCTAAAAGAATTAATATCAGTTTAATTGTACGCTATATTTAGAATATTTTCACTGCTTTACCTTGCTGTCAAACAGCCCTTTACAACGGGTAACTCAAGCCGTTATCTATGCTCTTTTCAAAGCCAGGACTTGCTGGTCTACTACTGCCTCAATCAGTTTGTTAGTTTGTGTTAGATGGGCCTTTTTTTAGGTGGCTAAAACAGATTTAGCTGTTGCCCCTGTCCACAGCAGCACATTGCTTAGCTTTCGTGTCTGAATAACTAAAAGGCACAAGGAGTAGGATTTTCTTAAAAACAATGTATAGACTCGTACAAAAATGATCCCTTTCAATCATCACCTATGACCCACTAGAAGTGTGTGTCAGTGTCTGTATCTGCAGATACCCTGCTCTCTGCTTGTATCTTCTTATTTTGCTGTGTTTGCGTTTTTTCTTGAAAAATCAACCTCTATAAAAACGTAGCGACCAGGCGCCAGATTCTAAGCATGCATCCAAGAGGAAGCTATGAAAAGGGCAGACACAGCGCCAAAAAACGCAAATATAGAGAGGGGAAGCTGCAACTAATGAAAATGTTCATTGTCGATGAATCAATTAGTTGTTTAGTGATCAAACTGTAACAGATGCATGAATGAAGTGTTTTAAATAACTAATAACTTACAAGTGATTATTTCACGTAAACTCTGATTAACCAACAGGTGACTCACTCAGCGTCAACATTCCTGGATGTTGCTGTGTCATTAAATGCATCATCGCCTTCATCATTAAACCGATATTTGGATTTCCTCTGAATGAAACCTGAGTCACAACTGAAACTGGTGTTTGATAAAGTGATAAAACATCACAATAAAGATCTCAGAATACTGCAGTATTTCTACTTTTACTGAATACTTCCTCCATCACTGGTTAACTGCATGTGTATTCACAATATGCACCTCCTTCGCCTTAGCATCAGCAGCTGAGGCTCATGGATATTGTAGTTGGTTTAGAGAAACCCCTAATGTGTCAGAAACAAAGTAAATAATTCAAACTGGTGGTCAACTTTATGATCTATTATTGACTTCGGGCTTGAAATGGAGAGTGGGGAAATGTTCAAAAGAGTTATTGGTGGTTGATTAATTAACCTGACAAGTAGCATGGTGACTTCTTGTTGAAAATATTCACATATAAATAACTTATAAAAACATTTACAGTTCAGTTTGATTACTCACCACTGTGTTGGTTTAAGTAAACTGTGATATTTCTTCCTCTAATAAACCATCTTCGGCTGAATATAAACAGAAAGCAGTTTACAGAGAGCACATTAACCAGAAAAAGAGCCACTTGACCAGCTTAAATATCTACAGTTGATTAACTCTGCTAGAGCTCTTCATCTTAAAGTTGGTGTATGTCCCTGGAGTTTATGAAGAAGAACTACCGACAACACAAAACACAACTGGAATCACTTTTACTGGGCGTGTAGCTTCTGATAAAGGTCACATATAATTGCCCAATTTGTCAATAGACTTTGGTATGACGTTCACTATGAGACAGTAAAAACAGGAAATATTCAGTGAACTTCTTTCAGGAAAACTGCTTCATTTGTTTGAGTTAGTTTTAAGACTTTTATTATAAGATTTATCGATACCAATTATACTCGCAAATATGGTTAAAATCAGCGATCAGAAAATTAAAACCCCTTTTGACCAATCAGATGACAGAACGCAGTGGTCCCCAACAGGGACTCCAGAATTAAATCTGATGGGTTACAAGATACTTAAAAGGAAAAGAAAAACTTTGTTTAATTTTTACAACTTTTCTCTAATAAATAAATAAATTACTTTATTTTAGACCTGCAACAATTAGCTGATCAATTAATCAGCAACTTTTCTCATAATCGTGATGTGGGGATGATTTGCTATAAAAGGTGCAAGAAGCCCAAAAACATCCAATACAGAGAAACAATTATCATACCATGTACATTTGCTTAGCTACGGTATTGAAATAATGTGGCAAATGTAGCTAGGAAGCAACTCTGTATCCCTGCCACACGAGTGCCTTCAGAGAGGATGTTCAGTACAAGAGGACACATTCTGTCACCTCAGCGGTCAAGACTGAGCCCTAAAAATCTACACAAATGCTTGATACTGCAATTGCGATACAATTCACAATAGTGGAGGTAATGATCATTTTTGTTTCATTAAAAACGTATTAAAATGATCATTGTGCGATTTTTGTGGAGATCTGTACTAAACAAAAGTCCCTTTCACACATGAAATGTAACCCCTAAACTTATCTAGACATGAAGTGTGTTACTCGGAGGAGCTGTATGTGAGAATCAGTTGGACTGGACATTAAACGGAGTGTATCCTGCCAGCTCCCTAGTGAAAAGTCAGGGTAATGTCCGATTGAGCCCATGTGTTTATAGATCAGGTAATTGTCCGGAGAATTCACAGTGAGGGAGTGGGTGTGCTAATGACGTTTCTATCATACTGCTGGCACAAAATTGGAAGAAAACAAACATTCGAGGATAAAGAAGAAGGGTGATGTACGCTACACGAAGACACCAACGTAAAATGTCTAACCGGAGAGACCACGAGATTTAGGAACTTCTGTTGGTAAGGGCCGACGCCAAAATTGTCAGACAAATTTTAGCAAGAGCATTAAGAGACTCCGTTGTTAATGATCAAATTACAAACTGGCTACGTGACCGCATCATGTTCTGCCTCCTGCAGGCCCTTACCGGGCGCCACCCCTCACCTAAACCAAACAGAGTATTTCCAGTATGTTAGAATGGGTCTGACAGGGTCAATCTCCTGTTGTGTGCTACATGTGAGAAAGGGAAACATTTATAGGAAAAAAGTTTTCCCTTTCACATGTAGCACAAAACAGGAGATTGTCCCTGCCAGACCCATTCTAACGTACTTTTTTTCAAAAGAGATTTTGCAACACATATCTCCATTAAGAAATTGTTTAAAATCTCAATTCATATAAAGCGTTTTGTTCAAAAGTTTTTATTGCTATGCTTATTGTAACTCATAATATTAATAATATTGTGTAATACTGTAGACCGTGAAACCGTGATACGGTTTTTGTACCGTGAAAATCTTAACGTTACACTGTGGGGAAGTTTATCATTAAAAATGTTGTTGAATGAAAGAATATCGATATAACAGCTGGTCACACAGTTTTGTACTTTACACAAGTCCTAATAATAATAAACAATACCTTATTAAATTAGAATACTGTGTGTTAAACTGTGTAACGTTATAAACTAAACAGGTTACACTGGCTAGCCAACTACCAACCCCTCCTACCCTGAGCCGCGAGCACTATACACAAGCACGCGCCTGGTATAATGTTATGGCTAATGTTTGAAAAATAACGAGATAAACTGAGAGGTGTTGTTCTGTTTCGGTTATCTCATTCTCATGTCTTCGTCTTGGTGAACTCCTTCGACAAAATGACAGAGTCAGAGAAGACATTTTGAGATTCCTTGTAGTGTTGCAACCAGGTAGAAGCCAATGCTAACATGCTAACAGACAGAAATGAGGCTTCTCCTTTGCACCGCTGTTAGCATTTGCATGCTAACGAGACGACAACAACCCACCGCGTCTAAATCAGCCTAAATATTCAACCAAACACTGTTATTCAAATGGTCACGATACGAGAATACTAATATGAGATAATGTATTACATCTACCGCGTCCATTGAGAATATATTACAGTTTCACAGCTGTTACAAAGCTAGCCTGTTAGCCTAGCTAGCATCAACGGGTTGTGACAATGGAATGCTACGAGGCTAACAGTTAGCCACAGCTAGCTTCTTCCTCCAACACAAAACATTCTTAGCTAACATGTGGATCCACGCTAAGCAGCCCGGTCCGTGTTTTAATAAGCGATACATTCCCAGTAATTTAAACATATCTGTATCTCACACACGGACACGGTGAGCAGAAATGCTGTTTTCCCGAGAGCCGACCTACCTCCTCTAACGTTAACGTTACTTCCCCGGTGTCCGAGCCCTGCTCCGGGGCTCCGCAGTCTGAGCTCCTTCGGGCCTCCCGGGCATCAAGGACCGAGCGCACCTAAAGCCAGTACAGTCCACCACTACAGCCGGGAGAAACCACCTCAAAACGCCCCAAAATATCCACAAAAATCCAGATGAAATCCTGCAAGGAGGCCGAGATTCAACCCAGGAGTCTCGGCTGTAACTCCAGCCAGCTAGCCTTCCCTGCCGCCCGGCCTCTGCGTCTGATTATCCGGCTTCAGGAGGCGACACCATTCCCGCAGCTCCAGGATTATTAAAGTAGAAATAAATAGAATATAACATTAATAACTGAGGTTAACTGTTGTGTGGAGTTTGACGTTAGCTTCAGTGTGTTTCCTCTGCATCGCTGCCGGTGGAGAAATCAGGCAGGCGGGGGAGAGAGACACCCACACAGACAGAGAGAGAGAGATCCAGGCAGACAGACTGAGGGAGAGAGGACAGACTGAGAAGGCACTGCACACAACATGAGCTGAAAATCGAGCTGCAACTACCTGCCAATTGTTCCACGAGACATCAGAGACATATACTTACTGTAAACACCCAAAATGATTTGGAAAACATGACTAATTCTAATGGAATAAAACCACCATGAAGACTGAAGACTGTCAATCATCTGTGTATTCCCGCACTGATCATTTGCACTGTGCTAATCTCTGTTTAGAGACACACTGTACAGAACAGATACCTCGAAATACACTGTAACACAGTTCTTACTTGCAATGTCCACACGTTTCTATTTTCATCTTGAGTTATCTATACTCATCTGTATAGGCCTATATTAAGAGACATTTCAGATTTTTCAGTTTGTATTTTAAAGTTAAACGACCTATTTTCATTTATATATTTGATTGCAATGTAACACAGCTCTTTACACTTTATTCTAGTAGATCTTTATATGTACATTTAATGTAATCAGATTTCTTTCCTGTATCGTTTAAAATAAAATACTATTTCATTTAATTAACATATTTTACTTGTTCAGTAGTTCCCAACATTCATGGCTTGTAAAGTATTAAGGGCCTGGGCTAAGTAGGTCAGGTTCAGTTCATGTCAACAGTTTTGTGAGTGTGATTAATAGTTAAATTGGGTCCTTCATTATTATCTAATTTGTTTTGTAAAACAGTCAAAATATAGTTTGAAGGACTTTATTATTTCAGTTTATACTGAGCTCACGTGGTACATATTTATTAATACAGTTTAGTTTTATTAAATTACCACAAACTAACTGACTCGTAGTAAACCTGGGGTCAGGTCGTGTTGCTCCAGAATAGATAAGAGTACTGGTTGTTGCTTTTTGGTAGCTTCCAATTTTATCATAATAATTTAATCCAGATTGACACCTGAACACTGCAAATAAAAGGCACAGTGGTTGTTGTTGTGAGGGATGGATTAAAACAGAAGTAGAGATAACATTTTAGTCCAAAAAGCACTGGATCCTACATTTCCCATAATGCACCTGAAAGGAGCCATCTTCCAACAGAGCCCACTCCACTTTGTGACAGTAGTCTCCAAGCCTGATGACATCACTGTGACATCATCAGGGTTATTTTCTCACGAAACTCAGTGTGTGTGGGTGTGTGTGAGTAGACCACTAGTGTAGACGGACAGTCTGCTTGCCTGAGGAGATGCTGCTGTAATCCCCAGCCTCTGTTTCCATGGCAACTGATGATCGCCCCACACACACACACACACACACACACACACACACAATCTGTGATGGTGATGTGATGTGACATCTAACAGACCTTGTGTGAGATCAAAGAGAAGGCGAGTGAAGAGCGAGAGGGGGAAGGAAGATGAAGGTACAATGATGAGAACAAAGGAATTCAACAAGAGATCAGAAAAGGAGAGGAGGGGAGAAAACAATGATGAAGAGAGTGAAGGATAATAAGGACAGAGGAAAGAAGGAATGAAAGAATGAAAGGAAACAAGGGAGAAGAAATCAAGGAGGGATTAAAACATAAACAAAAAAATTTAGGACGAAACAAGTAAACACGATTTGAAATGGACAGAAGGAGGAAAGTACTACATAAAGTTTATTTATTCTGTAAAACTAAGTTTTTAAATTAAGATGGGAGCCCCAAAGTTCAGGTAATACTGCAGGAAGTTTGTGTAAAATGAGTGATTTGGATGCATTTTGAGCAGATTATTTCCTGTAAATGTTACATCAGAGATGAGTTTTTAGAAACCTTTAATACAATTCTCTGTATAATGTATTTTCTTTTAATTTTTGATAATCATACACACCTAATAGGCTCTTTTTTTGACAAATTCATTGTTCTCTTCTCTTGGCCATTGTTTTATTACCTGTTTGGTTGTTTTAATACTTGCAGAGAGGGAAGGCTCTGTGTTTTTAGCTAAAATCTTGTAATTTTGTTTAGATACTAAGAAAATTGTACAGAATCCTGTTGGTGGCTGGTCTAAAATGTGGGTGTTTCTGCTGGGGGAATTTAGACTCATATTATCCAAACTACAGTCAACGTAAGTAATTATGTCATCAGTGAAGATTATTAAGCCCCATTCATAATTAAAACTAAAAGGAAATTTTTAGTTTGAAAGGTACAGATAATGTGGTACTACAGATATCTGGTTAGAAAGAATAATGACCTGATTGTTGTGAACAAATGAATAATTTTTGGCATTTTGTTTATGCAAGAAACAATGTATATAACTAGAATAACACAGAATCTGGAGCGACTTCAATACATACAGTAGTCTTTATTGAATGAAGCAAAATAATGATGAATTTCAATCCCCTATTATGAAAATAAATAAATCATTTTCTTTGTCTCACAGAAGCCCAGAACACCACCTGCAGCCGATTTCTTCTGTTGTCATTTTATTTTGTTTCAAACCAGGAGATTTTATTTCCTGCTGACAAGAGTTCATTCAGCTGAAACATGAAGAAATAATAAAAACATGAGACACCGTTTTGGCACGAGATAAATGCTTGCCAGAGAGAAAAGAGAGACAGAAGCCGAGGGGTTAAATTATAACCAGCAGTGCATTTGGTTGAGCTCATGTAGGGATGCCTGAAGGTGCAGGCCACCGACATTTTATTCCCCAAAAATATCCCTTAAAAAAAAAAAAAAAAAATCTCAATGTGCTGAGTTAAGCGTTGCCATGGTGACCAATTACAGACTTTTTCTTAACCAGCCAACACACCTGCTGAAAGGCAAAATAACCCTCCACCTGCTGTAGTGATTCCAATCCTCAAATGTTACACTCTCACTGTTCCCAGCTAGCCAGGCTCCCATTCGCTTTCACTGGGGAACGCTAACGATGCTAACGAGCCATTTATTAAAAACTTAAAAAGTAAAATGTTTCCTGCAACGTTTCAGGTGAAGAAGAGATGATTGCCGAGTGAGGGGAGTGATGACGATGACATAACTTCTGACCTGCTTTAACATTATACAGCTGGAGTGTGTGTGTGTATTTGTGTGTGGACGGAGGAAGGCGTGCGTGTGTGTGTGTGTGTGTGTGTGTGTGTGTGTGTGTGTGTGTTTTTGACCTTTAAACTCCAGTTCAGGCTCCACTCCACCAGTCAACTTTTCCGGAGAAACTTTCCCTTCCAACAACTCTTCAGTTTGTTTCATGTTGCCACAAACTTTCATTACCTCATGTCTCGACTCAGACCCTCTGCAACTTGTAGAGCAACGCTTGACAAGGGCTGAGTGTTAAATCTGCAGCACAGAGCATCAAAAACTGAAGTAAACTAAACTCCTGAAACCTGGCATTCTTTTATCACATAGCACCAGACTTCATTCAAAATGTTGCTAATTTAAACTACAATTAAAATCAGGAAACGTTCTTGCATAACTGCTTATGTACAACATTTTTCTGTCATGCCGTCCTGCACAGAAAGCTGATATATTTTTAATCAACTACATTTAAAAATGTAAGAGCAAGACAAGCTTCGTCAACTGTTAGATTTGATGTTTTTTCTCAATAATCATACATTTTTTCTTTTCTTTCATATCAAAACTCTGTGTTCATCTTGTACATTTTTTAATCAACTCAAAATGGGTCTCCAAGAGTCCATATACTTGTTCTGTTTAAATAAATCAACAAACCTGAATCTTGGCAGCATCAAAGCACATTTGTTTAGTTATTGCTCTTCTACAAATGGGGTTCTTTCAACTTAACATATCCATATTTTACCTCCTGGTCTTGTGCGTCCGCCAAGCAATGATAATCAGGTTTATAATCCCCAGTGTAAAGATGAAGATGGTTTAGTTCATCGGTATCAACACGTAGCCCTACATCTAACGGCCAAAAGCTACAGATCCTCTGATGTATCCTCGGTTAAAGCAACATGTTGAGGCAACTTGTTCAGTTGCTCTGAAAGTTGTTGCCTGTGGTGGAGTTGAGCCTGCTCCACTACTGAACACATTACACACAGTACTGATACTGCACACTGAGTACTCCTATCTCAGATCATGTCTGTATTGTAGTAGTACTCAAGTGTACTCCAACTCAATATTACACATAATTTTAACAAATTAGTATGCATATATTTAGTAATCAGTACACTGCATCTGCTGCCTGCACTGTAATACTACATACTGATACCATGAAGTACATACTGTACATACTGCAGTGCTGGTTTACTGGTACAACAGGTCACAGTGACAATTTCTTAAAATAAACAATTCTGATACAACTAATAATTATCTGCTCTATACTGTATATATATATATACGTAAGCTGAATATCTTTGAGTTTTTTACATGTTCTGAATTTTATAGATCTAATGATGAAGCAAATAATGGAAATTATAATCAATACACTGTCAACATTTAAATCGGACAGATTTAATCTTTAATGTTCTCTCATGTTTGTGTGACAAAGTGACAGTACACTACAGTAGTAGTAGTACACAGTAAACTGTAGTACTGTTTTGTAAAACGAAGAAATAATAAAAAGGTTTAAAACCTTTACTTCTGCTGTCGATTTAAAATGATAACATTTTAGAATTTAAAAATATTTTAGTTTTAGTCTAAATGCTGTTTTTTTTAACTGGACTTCAGTAAATAAATACAGTGTAAACAGTGAATGATCTGTATGTAGAACTGTTTGTTGTAAACACTGTGTACTATGCAGTATGCAGTCTTTGTGTACTGTTTACGTAGTAGTACACAATATTTGCAGACTGTGCAGTAAGCAGTATTTGCAGATGTATTATTTATTTGTGTACCATTTCCTACAGTATGCAGTATTATAGTGTGTGTGTGTGTGTGTGTGTGTGTGTGTGTGTGTGTGTGTGTGTTGATGCAGTTTGAGTGTCAGAATTGAATCCAGGAGGGCCGGGGGTCAAAGGTAAGACAGGTGAGGGTTGATTCGTGTTGCAGGTCACAGGTCTACTGCTGATCTTTGAACGCGTCCAGATTGAACGCTGTGTCCAGGAAGCGTCGCAGCTCCACCAGGTGAGCTTTCTTGTTTCCTGTAGCCGGAGCTGCAGCCGGATCTCTGCCAGCATACCTGAGAGAGAGAGAGAGAGAGAGAGAGAGAGAGAGAGAGAGAGAGAGAGAGGAGAGAGAGATAGAGAGCGAGAGAGATAGAGAGAGAGGAGAGGAGAGAGAGGAGAGAGAGAGTGAGAGTGAGAGAGTGAGAGTGAGAGAGAGAGAGAGGGGTGAATGGTCAAATCATCCTGTGCTGCAACTGATATTTAAAGTGACACATGTTGATGATGATGAAGATGAAGATCATTACCAGACAGGTTTGGCTCTCTGGGTGGTGGTCCTGATGCGAGGCTTCACGTAGTCGTAGTAACCCTGGTTTTTGTGCTCCTCCTGACACCAAACCAGGTCGGCGTTGGCAAAACGATCCGACTCCGCCTTCACCTGGTCGAACGGGAACGGAGACAGCTGGAGGAGAGAGAGGGAATATTGTTGAATGTTATTATTTAACTCTTTGTGTGCTGGTTCATTTGTTGAAGCGTATGTAAATATGTCTTTATGAGTAACGAGGACACAGGAGTCACACTTCAGTACAGCGGGGAAAAAAAACCCAAATGCATCAGGATCCGTTTGTTTTCATTTATTTAGAACAGACGGTAGTTGAAATGTCAAAGATGGACACAATCCTCCTGCTGGGGACTGAGGCAAACATTTTGCTCACTGGCATGTGTCAATTCTTTGGATGTTATCTTATAACAATGAACTCCAGCCAATCAGAATCCAGGATACTCTGTAGCTTCAGCCAATAATGACATGAAAAGACAAAACTGCTGACAGACAACTTACAGCTTTTCTGCTCGAAGTGAAACTGTATTTATGTGCCACCTCACTGTGTGTGTGTGTGTGTGTGTGTGTGTGTGTGTGTGTGTGTGTGTACCTGCTCTATGCGTGCGATGGCCACAGTCCCATCCATGCCTCTGGTCTTCCTCTCTTTGGTCAGCTCGTAGTAAACCTTCCCTGTGCAGAAGATCAGCCTCTTCACCTCCTCCGGCCGCTCCGCAGCCATGCCTTCTTCTGGGATCAACCTCTGGAAGTGAGTTCCTACAGAAGAAGAGAAGAGTAGCAACACTGAAGGTAAGACTGAGCCCTTTTTAAAGTCTATTTTAATAATACTGATAATGGTATTAATAGTAGTACCAGGAAGCATCTCGTCAAAGCTGGATCTGGCCTCTGGATGGCGCAGCAGAGATTTGGGAGTGAAGACAATCAGCTGGAGGGACAGACAGGAAGTTTATGATATCAAATCATCAGGACTTAAAAAATGAGTCATTAAAAACATTTCTGTTAACAGAAACCTTACAAAGGAAAATAATCTGTGATGATTAATGAAGAACTTAAGGTCATGACTTTATTTTCTATACTTTTTAAAGCCGTGGTATAAATGCAGTACGTTTTGGTTTTGTTGGCCAAAAATCCCATAACAAGTTTTTCGGCATATTGTAATACATAGTGTATACAAGTGATCTGAGATAAAACTGCAACTCCTCTTGGCTCTGTTTTTAAAAAACACAGTAGACTTTGGCTACTAACAGGTTATTTCAGAGAGAGAGAGAGAGAGAGAGAGAGAGAGAGAGAGAGAGAGAGAGAGAGAGAGAGAGCGTTCCTATTGGCTGTTCTGCACATGCAGACAGAGAGGGAGAGCTGCAGGAAGAGGTCTCACTCTACTTAACTTTCTGGCATTTTTTGCTTTCTTCCTACTGCAGCTTTAAAGCTAAAATGTTAGTACAGTGAAAAGTAAAATATTCCCCTCTGAGATGTAGTGAAGTAGAAGTATTAAGTAGCAGAATATGGAAATACTCAAGTAAAGTACAAGCAACTCAAAATTGTACTTAAGTACAGTACTTGAGTAAATGCACTTAGTTACAAAGTAAATACTGGATTGTATGACACCAGTATTATTATTCTTATTAGCATTCCATTGTAGATTATGTGTCTTGTTTCATTTTCATTTATCTTCATTTGGAAAATAAAGTGTGTGTGTGTGTGTGTGTGTGTGTGTGTCTCTCACAGGCTTCCTGTATGGGAGGAGGATCTGGCGTCTGAGAACATGGAAGTAGTTTCCAGGATTGGAACAGTTCACCACGATCCAGTTACAGTCGTAGAGCTGACGCACCGCAAAGTCCTCTGAGAGTGGCTGAGGGAAAAAGAAGAATTAGTTTTAGATGGCTGTGTCAGCTTCCTGTTCCTAGTGTGGTTTTCTGAGGAATGTTAACAGAGAAAATGATAAGAACCATTATAAGAAAAACATTAGTGAAAAAGGTTTATCAATGCTGCCCATAGAAATCTAATAAAACTGATATTGATATTGTGATCTGATCTGAATCCAGATAGAATAAAAATAAAACCCTGAATAATTCAAACAAATACTACTAACAATAAAATAATTATGTCCAGTGGCAACATTAAGAATAAAGCATTCTTAGAATATACAGTACGTCTCACAAATGAATAAATTAGGCCAGGCGATTATTTTCAACCTACAGTGCAGATCCCAAGACAGATGAAGTTGTAGGTTAAACGATAAAGTATAAAATACGAAAGTCGCACGCTGTTCTAAACAGTAGTCCATTCACCTCCTTACAGAGGAGCAATATATTGAGGAGCTGACAGTTTTCCTTGTGCGGACCCTAACTTTAAAAAATAACCTGACGTCTGGATGTGGGTGTTTCCTGCTCTAAATGGTAGAAAAGCGATTTGTTGTGATTCTTGTTATCACAAATTGCTCAGAAGCCAAAACAGCTGGAGTTTTACCGGCATGACGTCAGGGTCATCGTTGCACATCTGGAGGAATCTCTCTGGACGAGCTGAAGAATGTTCTGGGCCCTGCATACACACAAACAGAAAACAGTCAGTCACACACTTATTAAACAACCTCAAACTAGTGAATGCACTCCTCTTACATCTCCACCAGGTGGAGCTGTTCCTATCACTGAGTCACTGGAAGGAGGATACTTTGATTTAAATTGAGTACAAATATTACAACTTTATCTTTGTATTTTATAGACATAAAGAAAACTGTATTCCATCACACAATTCGACAATGTCGTCAGTTATCTTTCTTTACACTTTGCTCAAAGATCAAATGTCTATCATTCGTTATTTCAGACACAGACTCTGTTCCTTTGAGTTCAAACGCTATACTGCTCTTTTCATTTTAATAACATATATAAAGATATATTTACTTTTTTTCCCTTGTACTTACTTTTAAAGATTCTTGACTTTCGAAGTTCTTGTTTTTTCTTTATTTATTGTTAAGCACCAAAATACTAAGTCATAGTACTTCTATGTGAAAAACCTACTTGGCAATAAGCCTGATTGTGATTGTTTTAAAAGAAGTTAAAAAGCTTCCTTGTCTTATACATTCATAAATCATTTTTAATCCTGTTTGTGTGAATCACTTCATAAATAACGTTCAATATTATTATTATGTCTTAATAAAGTCAGAGATAGTTATATAGTCTGAGATATACAGCTGTGATAGCCTAGAAACACAGCTGTGTGTGTGTGTGTGTGTGTGTGTGCGTTTCCTCACCATGCCCTCCATGCCGTGCGGCAGCAGCAGCACGATGCCGTTCTGTCTGACCCACTTGGCCTGACCGGGACAGATGAACTGATCGATGATGCACTGAGCCGTGTTGTGGAAGTCTCCGAACTGAGCCTCCCACAGGATCAGAGCGTTGGGACTCGCCATCGCAAAGCCCAACTCAAAGCCTGCAGACAGACAGAACATTAGCACTTGAGATTAGAAGAAACCAACTCAAAGTCTACAGAACAAAAATAGATGACGTTTATCTGCAGTTCAGAAGAAACAGAAGCAGCAGCAGAGTGATGGACTCACCGAGTACTCCATACTCGGACAGCGAGCTGTTGCAGACGGTGTACGGCGCCTGGTCAGGAGAGAGGTGGTTCATGGGAATGCAGGTCCTCTTATCCACGTTCTGGTCATGGAGGACATGATGACGGTGGCTGTAAGAGGACAAACAGCTTTAGTCTCTGAGACCTTTTCCACTATGTGAACTTAAAGATGATTTTTTTTGGGCATTTTAGGCCGTTATTTGATAGTACAGTTTTGGGCATGAAAGAGGAGAGAGAGGGGGAATGACATGCAGCAAGGGGCCGCATGTTGGAACTGAACCCGCGGCTGCTGCGACGAGGACTGAGCCTCTGTACACGGGGAGCACGCTCTCCCAGGTTTTCCACTGTGTTTTACAAATCACAACATTTTGCTACAATCTCTTGATCTTTTCAAATTAACAACAAACAAACCTATAATGCCATAATGAGTCTATTTTGAGGTACTTTGAGTATTTGGATATTCTACTACTTTATACCTTTGCTTCACTATCCAGTGTCTGACAGCTTTAGTTACTTCAGATTCATGTTAATAATACAAAAGTTTGATTTTGTTACATAACAAGATAACGTTTTTTTGTTAAAATGGAATAATAATAGTAGTAATAACAAGAAAATATGTACTAATAATAAAAAAGGATCCTGTGAAAACGAGAAACCAAGCAAATATCGTTTGTCGTGGTGGAAACAATAGGCTGCCGTCCTCTCTCTGTGCTGTAAAAAAAAAAAATCCTGCTGCTGAATTTAGAAGTCAAGGAAGCAACGGTAAACAATCTGATGGAGAACTGACTGCACAAACATTTCTGAGCAAATACACCACGGAGAAAACACAGCGATGAAGTGTTTGGTCGCTGCAGCTTAAAAGCTCAACACTGGAAACACTGCAGGATTTTGAAAATACCAATGTAACTAAAATATGAACGTTCATGATGCAGTACAAAGGCAGAACCGGAGACAATGGACACAACTAAAGTCATGGGTTGTTTACCTGAACGTGCCACGCTCCACGTCCTGTCCTGACAGTCGGATGTGAATTCCCTCCTTTAGCAGCGATCCGAAGGCCATGTACTCCCCCAGAGCCCAGTCCACCGTCCGGTTACGAACCATCTCGGCTCGGCTCTTCAGGATACGACTCAGACCTGAAAACAACAAATAACGCTGAAATACGCCGAGTGACTGAACCCAATCAGGATGCATCTTCTGTCACCATTTATATGATTTTATATGATTTACTGATGAGAAAAAGCAAGTTGTCAGGAGCAAACTTTCTTTTTTATATCTTTGGGTTATTGTAGAAAACATCTGTAAATTTTATAAATTAGTCCTGTATACCTAAATACAATGGGTGGATTAAGTGTTTAAAAACATTACATCTGATCCACTGATTCAGGGACGTGGAGGGAATTCTCCAAGAAAAATATGACAAGTCAGATGTTACACAGAGGTCAGAAATTTTGGAGAGTTTGGTTCATTTCACGGAGATTGCTCATGTTTTTTGTGTGTGGAAACGTCAAAAAATAAAGTTTTGGGGAAAATTTAAGGTCCTTATGAGTCGTTTGGTAATTTATCTGTAATTTCTCTGAAGAAAGTGAAATTGACGAGACAGATATCTGGTTAAAATACTGTTAATACTGATACCTCCGTGGATGGTGAAGTCCTCCACTGGGACGGACGAGGCCACAACTCCGATGTGGTTCAGGTTTTCTTCAGTCAGACCGGTGGAGGGGCAGCTCATGGACTTTGGCTGTCCGTCCAGGGTGAAAAAACCTGAAGACGACGACAGTTCAACACGTCAACAACCTGACAGAGAACCAGGAAGTGAGACCAGATCCTCACCTGGACCTGAGACCAGGGACCTGTGAGCACTGCTTACACACCGTCCTTCAGGGCTCTCACATGCTCAGAAATAACTTGCAAGTACGGTGTTTGTTCAGTAAAACATGTTCACAAATAATCTGAGAGGAAATGATTTCACAATGCAGAATCAGTGAAACAGGCTCCAGATCTCGACACTAATATGACTTTACCTGGCATGAACTATTCAGGTTTGTTTTCAGTTTTTACATCCTGTTCTGAATCTTGTATAATTAAACTCTGATGGATCCATATAAACATACATCCCAGTAAACACAGTGACATAAACACATCCATCTTTCTCCTCCCTCACCAGGCCAGGGGGAGTCCAGCCAGTGCTTGATGTGGAGGATCTTCTCATCTTTAGAGCGATTGTACGCCTCCTCACAGATCTTATCATATTTGGCAATCTCCTCCTGCAAACACAGACACAGATAAAGAAAGAGACAGAGAGTTCACTCAGTCTTCACAACAATATTTCATTTTCCAGAATGCTACATAACTAGACTGGACAAACATGAACGTCACTCTGTGCACCGTACAAACAAGGAGCCATTTTAAGACTTTCCGATATCCCGGGAACTATCGTGGTGGAATACAAGGGACAGCCATTTCTTACAATGTTTATTAAGGTGTGATGTAGTGTGATATCCCAACTAGTCCAGATAAAAAAAAAGAGCAGCAGTCAAGAGACCGAACAATTACATCCATTCAAACATCAGTGTTTACAACAGTAAATACAAACAACAGGATGTGGTTGTTTTTTTTTAAATCCATTTGAGATTGGCTTAATATTCACGGTTCTCTAAATAAAGTGGAAACAACCAAAGAGACTTGTTCAGTTCCTCCGTGAAACTATTTGGTCGAAAAAAGGAGCACAAGGGCCTTTTGTCCTAAACGTCCACTGTGCTCATAATTAACAGTAACATAAGCTTTCATCCAGGTCATGAACTTAAGGTCTTGCTGCTCTTTGATGAAATGTTTCCCTTTTAACTGCACTGAAACCAACAGCTGGAAGCAAAATGTTCCTGCTCTTACTCTTACTAAATTTGGCATCCTGGGAAACTCAGGAAAAGGCTAACTCAAGAATAAGAAGACGTGTGTTGTTACCTCGTACTCCTGCCGGCTCACTGCTCCCTCTGCGATCAGTTTCTCGGCATATTTCTGCAGAACCGGCTTCTGCTTTTTGATCTGTTTGTACATCAGCGGCTGAGTGAACATCGGCTCGTCCATCTCGTTGTGACCCATCCGACGGTAACACACCTACACACACACACACACAAAGTGTCTTACAGTCTTACAGTCACACGCCGCTGTAGAGTATGAACCAAAACATGATGGATGAAAACTTACCAGGTCGACCACCACGTCTTTGTGGAACGTGGCCCTCCACTCAGCAGCCACCTTACAGACGTAGATGACGGCCTCTGGGTCATCGGCGTTGACGTGGAAGATGGGAGCGTTGACGACCCGAGCCACGTCAGTCGGATACGGAGACGAGCGAGCCATGCGAGGATCTGTGGTGAAGCCGATCTAGAGACGAGAGATACCAGCTCAGTCATCTGTCTGACTGTTCATCACCATGCGCGCGTGTTTCATGTTTGTGTGTGTGTTACCTGGTTGTTGGCGACGACGTGAATGGTGCCGTGCGTGGTGTATGACGGCAGGTCAGACAGGTGGAAGGTTTCGTAGACGATACCCTGACCTGCGAACGCTGCGTCTCCGTGGAGCAGGATGGACATCACCTGAACACACAAACAGCATGCTGCTGCGTCAAAATACCTCAAAGTGTGCGTTGTTGTGAGCGTGTTGCTTCAGCTTCGGATGAGAAAATGAATCCAGGAGTTTAAGTGTAGAAATAAGACCTGCCATTCAGTGTTTTTTGTGGTAGAGTCATCCTTTGGTCAGTGTTTTGCTGCATGATATTATAATCATAGAGAGCTTCTTTTAAGGCTTTTAATTTAGTTTTGCCCTATGATAAATGCCTGGAGCGCAGTTTGTAGAGTCTGAAGCTGAACTCATTTATATTTGCTGCTGATCTTACCACAGATATGTTGGCATCAGAATATCTGTCAGCAGATAAGTGATTCAGAAATGTCAAAGCTCATTCTGAGTCTGTGTAAAATGTCCCAAACACAACATATGTGTGTCACCATTCTTTAGACACACCATTCTAAGAAACACATTATGGGTTCTTATTCCACAGTTAGGTCACACCCTCTGGAAGACGTTCTGTGGTAGCTGAAAAAATTGCTTATTTCGATGTAATCAAGACCCATGCTGAGTCGGTGTCAGAAAAGTAGGTTCTGTTGTGTTTATTTATAGCCTCAAAGATCTGGGTATTTTGAGAGTGCACTCGAGGCTAAATACTTTCAGAATTTTCATCTTATCAACTTAAATCTCCACCACTGATGTAGAAACAATAAGAAACAGAGTAGAAGACAATGGAGCCCTTTTGATACTGCTGCAGTGTTTATTGATGTACAGTATATGTGCATGCTGCAAATATGGATACTGATTTAAATAGTTTTAACTTTATTATTATCATTCAGTGGGTTTTATTTTCCATCTTATGTTACACTGTGTATTCTATTATAATTAAGTGTATTTTCCATCATATTTTCTTTTGTCGAGTTGTAGTGCCCCTTCCAGAGTTGTGGTGCCCGTTAGCCGTCTAAAGCCAGAGATATGCATAACCATCGCTGCCTCGCCTGTCCTGCGTCCATTTGGTCCGTTGGCTGTGTGTGTACTAGAAGTTAACGCGACACAGTTGTTTATGCGAAACGCATGGTTAAACAGCAAGTATATCTCCGGCTTAAGTGGCTAACTGTTAGCCTCAGATAGTTACTAGCACATAGAGGTTCAGCAGACACACAGACAGGATGTATGAATATGTATGTGTCTAACTCTGTGTTATTGGTTGACACACTGCTGGAGTAAAAAAAAAAACAAAAAAAAAAACGCTGCTGTGTGAGTGTTTTGCTGCTGTGTCTCAGTCTCACCCGGTTGCCGTCGTTGTCTCCACAGTAGAACTGCTCTGCCTTGGTCTTTCCCTGCACCACGGGGTCCACGGCTTCCAGGTGAGACGGGTTCGCCATCAGAGACAAGGTGATGTTCCTGTCTGTCACACGGTTGATACGACGATGGTACATTCCCAGATGGTACTTCACATCTCCAGAGCCCTGAGGAGGAGAAACACAGCAGATGTCACTACAGACTGTAGAGGAACAATAACGTCCTACGCTGGAATAATTACAAACGTCCTCTGAAGTGCATTAGTGCTGGTTTTGATTCCCAACAACAATGCTGGGACTATGACCGGCTCAAACACAGATACAAGACCATAATGCCCCTTAATCTTTCCATATACAGTTTCAACAACACATACTGCAAGATAAATAGAAGGCAAAGCTACGATATACAGTCTGTATGTGACTTTGTGCACCCATATAGTGGTAACATTGGAAAATACTTACATAGGGCAGTTCACAAATTAAGAACTAATGGAGAATGTTTGAGGCTGAGATGAGAGAGAGTTCAGAGTAAAATCTAATAATAATATACAAGTCAAAAGTATTTACTTTTGATAAATAGATAACATAAACAATTATTTTTGATAGTGGTGGTACATGACAGCAGCAGTAATGGGAGCACAGGGTCAGGCAATATGACAAAACCATATATCCGCTTAGACAATTGTGTATAATGTTAACATTAAAGGACAATTCCGGTACAAAATGAACCTAGGGGTTAATAACATGTGTACCGAGTCGACTGTTCTCTGGGATCTGTTTTCATGCTAATCGAATGTGTCTCTAGCTTGAAACAAGCTAGCGAAAACCGGTGATTAGCTTAATATGCTAGCCTTCGGGGCACAGGTTAAATCTCTATTTCTACACCACTAACAAGGCTCAAAATAGCACCACACTTCAACGGTAGCATAATGAGGGTCCCTACATGTAAACCGAAGCATTGAGTATTTTGTAAGTGTACAGACAGTTTATTAAAAACATAGATTATAAAGATAGTAGCGTTCATGTATACATGCAGGCGCCATCTTGCGCATGACCAGTCGAACGAAGAACGGCGTATTAGAGCTATGTTACTGGTTACTGGTTGCACGGCGTTCGTCGCTAGCTTGTTTCATGAAAACAGATCCCAGAGAACGGTCGACTCTGTACACATATGTTATCAACCCCTAGGTTCATTGTCCTTTAAGCAGGACTAATTCATGGCAATACTAGATTGAATACTAGAACATACTAGATTTTTATACAATTTTTGCATAAATGGGATAATTAATTTGATTTATGAGGTATTAAATGAACCGTCCAGTCTGCTTATCTGGTTGTGTCTGAGTTCCTTGGGTGCTTGTACCCCAGTTTACCTGCCTGCAGGTCCAGTTCTCTCTATAAACGGTATTTACTGTATGCAGTAACTTGTAATAACAGCAGTATTATAACCGCAGTAATGGTACTAAAGCAGTTAAATTACCTCATCGGCAGCTTCCAGTTTGGAGTCAAACTGACAGAAAATCTGTTCCAACTCTTTACGGATCACGTTAGCCAAAACATTAAGACGACCCCTGAAAAAAGAAAGTGGTGAGTGTACAAACAACGAGACAGGGAGGATGTAAAGTGTGTGTGTGTGTGTGTGTGTGTGTGTGTGTGTGTGTGTATAAACACTGTAAATACAGTATATAAGTGTGCGATACCTGTGAGGCATGCCCATGATGACGTTTTCCACCCCGTTCTCAGAGGATTTATCGATGATGGTTTTCAGAGCCGGGATCAGAGACTCGCAGCCCTCCAGACCAAAACGTTTCTCTGCAGACCATTTCTTCTGCAGGAACTCCTCAAACCTGCGCACACATGCAAAGAAACACACACACACACACACACACACACACACACACACACACACACACACACACACACACACATTACAACAGATAACGCTCACTTTTAATCATAGGTTCATACAGACAGTTTTGCTTCCTCTAGACTCTGCAGACTCCTCTCACAGACCTGTGCATACACATTTCATCATCATCATCATCATCATCATCATCATCATCATACACTTCATCACCCACAGGAGTGGTAGATGGAGATGTGGATGTCACGAAAACTGATACTTTAGTATCAAGTCAATGCCAAAATTCTGAAAACATGACGGTACTCATTTTTCTACAGTAGCACAGGTACCGGGAGATGCATTTCTTCCGGACCTGAAGGGGGCAGCAGATACGCCTACAAGTGTTCTAGTCTGCTGCTGATATGTGCGAGTTGGCCGTCGATTGTAGTCTTTGCGGTGTGTTCAAGTGCAACTTTTTGGCCAAGACACAGGAGACGTGAGGTGACCCCAAAGTCTCCTGGTGTGTCAGCACTTTAATCACACCCTCCTTCCTAACAGTGACAGAAAGTTGAAACTGAAAAATAAAAGACTGAAAAAAAAACAACCTGACATTAAAAAAAAGTTATCCTTGTTATCCTTAGCTTGAAATACACATTATAAAAAGGAGTACATGGGATTGTTTTGTTTTTTACGGCAGTATTGAATTGGGTTTCGAGAATCGTGGAATTTCACTGTTATTGGTATTGACTTTGAAATTTCTGGTATGGTGACATCCCTAAATGGAGGTAGATGGAGGGGTGTGTTGTGTTGTGGTGTTTACCTGGTGGAGCGGACCATGCGGGCCAGCAGTGTCCTCTTCTCCTCCAGAGTGAACTGCATCACTCCTGGAGTCTCGAACTTCTGTCTGATCCACTGACACTGCTCCAGGTCGTTGATGAACATGAACTCCACACCGATGTGCTGACAGTACGCCATCTGACCAACAGAGGGAGAGGAGTATCACCTGTACAGGTAGCATCTTCTACGCAAACGTTCCGACTCTGACTCGAGTTAGATGTTACAAAAACCTCCAGTGATATTCACAGCTGGTTTAAATGGACCTGTGTGTCTGTGTTTACCTCCAGTCGGCGGATGATCTCCTTCAGTGGCAGGGCGCTCTCTGAGCCTCCGATGAAGGTGGTGGTGGGCAGCCGGAACACCTTGTCCAGGTCGGACTCATCCAGACCATAGAAGCCTACGTGTCCCATGACGCACCACAGGACAGAAGGGGAGGGAGGAGCAGGGAAAAAAAAACAGGGAAGGAGTTGAGAAAAGGTTGCAGGACGGACAAAGGGGACACCAAAGAGATGGACAGACAGACAAACAGGCCACGGCAAATGAAAACGTGCATATTTGAGTTAGTAATGAATGAATATGCATTATTAACACAATATGGAGAATAGGCAGCAACAGCCAGATATTGTTCCAAACCACAGACAGACAAAATTGCAGAGATGAAGAAAGAAGAGGACAGAGCAGCAGAAACAGAAGTTTGAGTGGTTTTACAACGTGCAGGACGGAGTGAGGATCAGTTGAGTGGTTCAGTACAATTAAAAAATAAAAAAGGGAGACATCGTTAGTATCATTAATTTACGCCAATCAGCAGCTTCACATATCAAACCAGACATGACAGAGCTCAGGATCAGTCCGCTGATATTTCTGTACATTTCTTCTTCATGTTCAGACTCAAACCAGCAGTGAATGTATCTACTAACAAGTAATGTGTGTGTATCACAGCCGGATATATATCTTCTTCCTCTGTGCCATAAAAACACATCAATGAGCCACACTGTTGCACTGGGTGACATCTTCCTTCATCACCATCAACACACACATCTGCTGCTACAAATACTCTAAAGAACCAAATGTGGATGTGGTTTGGGGACCAGGGAGGGAACAACCTTTTAACTTTTATGAAAATTCCTTGGACACAAATTAAGTGTGGGGTCTGTGGGTCCTCCTATCCCAGGAAATGTCGAGCATCAAACACTTAATTTCCTGCATTCTGATGAATTTGTATTTGTAAGGCTCTTCCCTCCTCTTTTGCGTCTTTTGTTTGGGGAAGTAATATCATTAATGTGCATGTGGCACCTGTTCACGTTAATTATTATTTTATTAATTTATAAACTCCTGGAGTGTAATAGCTCATGTTTTTTTTGTTTTTTTTCATTGTTTTATACATACCAGGGTTCATACGCATTTTAACCAATACTTTTCGGCAATTTTCCATGACTATGTATTCCTGAAAATGTCAGTCGACATTATACAATAAGAATAAAAATCTGTGTTAAAGTTTACCCTCAGAGGTTTAACAATAAAATGAATAACAATTTATGTGGTTCATAGTGGGATTTGTAATATCGCGCCCCGAATAGAACGTTGAGGTTAGGACGACATGAAATACATTTATTAATCACATATTATTATGCTGTGTTAAAAAAAAAAAATCCATGACTTTTCCAAAACCTTTCCAGGAATTTGCATTTTTTAAATTCCATAACTTTTCCAGGTTTTTTCAAAACGTATGAACCCTGATATACATATTTATTTATTTATAACAATATTTGTGTTCTTTGAGAAGTCAAGAATAAAACCGTAATTTAATGAGAATAAAGTCTATCACTATCTAAAAAAAAAAAAGAAATCCACCTGTCCTACAGTCTGCTGTGCTTTATGTTATTGCTCTGCTGACATCAGTATCTCCTTCAGACCGTCTGACAGACACAGGACCCCGTTTGGGACTCTCTCTGACGAGACAAAGTTTAGAGAAGTGGCCGAACGTTGCTCTTTATCAGAGGTGGAAAACCGAAACAAACAGAAAACAGGCCTAAATCTCACCGTTGTGTGGCTTATCGTCCACACAAATGTTAACTTCACCACCTCCGATTATTAAGTGTAGTTCCCAGCCAATCCCCCAAGCTTTTCAGTGGGAAGCACACACAGCAACACAGAGCCAGCGGTCAGAGGAAAGACCCCACACTGCAGTCCAAACTTTTTACAAGTCACAATAACTGGAGGTGCATATGCAATTAATATCAAATTAGTGGTGGGGACAATTTTGGGTAATCAGATAAGTGGTAGGGGCATACCTAAATCATGCCCATTTTTGTTGTATAATTAACAAGAAAAGAAAAAATTCAAAGATATATTAAAGGATATTTAGTGTTTGTCCTGCAGAGAGCTCTGACAAGATGTTTCTTTTTTACTGTAAAATATATTTAATAACCTAATTTAAAGTTTCCCTTTTGTATTGTGGCATGAATTTATATGTATTGTTTTTAACAGGTTACAATGACATTTGTAGAGCTTTACAGTTTTTGAAAATACTGAAATTAATAGAATAATAATCACGTTCATGACAGCGTGATGAAGATGAGTAACGTGCTGGGGTTGGAGTTATGGGTTATTTTGTAACTTCAAACTGATGTTGGGACAGTTAGTAGAGAATGTGTTATGGAGGAGAGAGGAAAGATGGAGAGAGAAAGTAGAAGGTGTTTTTGTGTGTGCGTGTTGGGGAATGGTCCCTGGTTAAAATCCCTCCGTGGACTGTAAATGATCTTTAAATCCCACGAGACCACCTTTAACATTTTCTAACTCAAAACTGCCAAACAGAGGGCTGAACTGGGCAGACTGACCGCTCATTCAGCCAATCAGTGAGCCGACACTGGTTATAGAACTCAGAAGCACTGCAGTCACAAACCAATCACACGACTGACAGCCAAGCTGGCCAATCAAGCAGCAGAGTCTCTCTGAAGACAGCAGGAAGACGGGTCACTGCTCAGCCTCTCATTCACTTTCCTCACTACCTTTCCTTGCCTCCTCCAGCGAGGGGGGAGGCAGTCAGGGAGGAGAGGAAATATAATACAGGACGACACTCTTCTTTTCTGCTAAAACATGTTTTCACAAACAGCTCTACAGACACAAACTGACAGGTTTCTGATGTTTACCCCTCCGTCTGCAGCCGACAAACTGTGACAGGAAGTCTGACTCTGAAACACAACACATCATTTACTGCAGTTTCACATGAGGACAGATTCACAGCTGCAGGGCTCAGCGCCACATTTCTACTGTTGGCATGCCAAAAAAAAGTCCAACTGCTTTAATATGCGTCATTCTTAAATATTGACGCTGACATGAGCTGGCAATGAGTTCAGCCCTGAGCTGAAAACAATAACATCTTCTGCAGGAGTAAACTCTGACTGATACACTGTCAGTTCTCTGGAGGCTGCCACAGATGATGTATAGATCATCACACTATGTTAGAACTACAGTTATGTTAGTAACTGCTGATATCTTCCTAGTTTATAAAACACACTGAGGCTTAAACTGCAGAAAAGCCCGATATATGGGAGCAAAACAGAAAACAGAGAAAAGAGCTGAAAGAGATTAAAGCAGAGAAAGAAATCCAGAAACACACAGAGCACCAGCTCAGAACAGTTCTGAAACATCATACAAGCTAACACCGCTAAATAACACAGGCTGAACATTTTCCACTTGTTTTTAATTTGTTTTATATTGTTTTTCACCCAAACCAAATTGTGATTAGAGAGGTTTTTTTCCCTAACAGTGTTCTGGACAAAACACAGAAACAGCAAATATTCTTACTGAAATATTTCTGTATTTTGGCAGTAACATTTCCTTTCACTTTATTTATCACAAATGTTTTCCACTATAACTAAGCACTGACATTTTTCAGAATAAAATACACCTGTGGGAAGTTCAGCACTAAGAGGAACATTTCAGTCAGTGTTGCAAGTCAACCTTACGTGACGTGGAGAAAATTATTTTCAAACTTATGGCCACAAACTGACTAAAATGCATTTAAAGTAAGTGAAGAGCTGCTAAAACTGTCATTAATTCAATTCTCCTCCTGAGATATTTCAGTTATCGCTATAACTAGGGCTGCAACTAACCATTATTTGCATTGTTGATTAATCTGTCGATTATTTCCTTGATTAATCGATTAGTTGTTTGGTCTTAAAAATGTCAGTAAAAAGTAAAAAATGTCAGCGTTTTACAAAGCCCAACACAAAGTCCTCAAATGTCTTTACTTGTTTTGTCCACAACTCAAAGATATTAAGTTTAAATTCATAGGAGTCAAGAAACTAGAAAATATTCACATTTAAAAAGCTGGAGTCAAAGAATTTGGACTTTTCTTTCTTTGAAAATGACTCAAATTGATTATCAAAATAGTTGGCGATTAACTTAATAGTTGACAACTAATCGATTAATCGTTGCGGCTCTAGTCATAACAACTTGTTATTTTTGGCTTATTCTTAATTTTATAACTTATTTTGTTGTGTATGCACCTTGGAATTACATACAGTAGATTGTGTCATCTTTGTATTTTCTTCTTACTGTAAAGCAATTTTTAACAGTGTTTTGAAAGGTGTTACATAAATAAAGTCTGTTTGCTTTCGTCAGATGAGAAAAGTAAAAAAGTTTCAGGTGTTAATTAAAATCTACCACCTGGTATTATGGTATGTGTATGTGTATATATATATATATATATATATATATATATATATATATATATATATATATATATATATATATATATTATATTTCATAGATCTTGCAGTTATTTTTGGTGTATAAAATGTGTGTTCCAATTTAAAAGCGCCGCTCCTTCTTGCCAACACTAAAATTAAAAAACTAAAAACGTGAATATTGTTCAGTGGAAATAATGAATGCAGTATTATGACTTTATGATATATTTGCCTTCAGGTCTGGAAAATGTTAGAAATGTTAAGCGCAGATTGTTTTACCTGAACCTCAACTTTCATCCTTTTGTGGCCACAGTTTAGAATTATTTCCTGACGTCACCTAGTGAACTCTTTTCTGAGAGATAACTCACCTATCAGAGGTCTCTACAAACTGTTCTACTGTTTACTGGACAGAGCAGGGAGCTAGCAGCAGCTAGAAGCTAACTAACCGAACACAGGAGACATTCAGGAGGGACCGAGGCAGCAACAATTCTTCATGCTGTACATTTAACTGTTTGTTTTTGAAAATTGTGTGAATTTCCTCTGAATGTTTCCTGTGTACTGAGGCATCAAATGGATATTTCACTGTGGTTCACTGTCTGATATCATCAAATAAACACAATCTTTCCACAGGAGTAAAGAACAGTGAGCCTGTTGAATTGAAAACTTTTGTGCACTCTCCTCTGGTTGAAGATGTTTTGGGATATTTTAGAATCATCATGTGTTTGTCTCATTATGTTATGAATACATCAGAGGTATCAGCTTCTGGGTTGTTTTAAGGTGCAATTTCAGTTGTTTTAGGATGAAATCTTTTATATAGTTGTATTAGAAATGATTTTGTGATCTTGTTTGCCTATAACTTGCTGTCTGTCTCAGCTAGGAGACTTTTAAAACTTGTTGAAGCTTTCCCGGTTAAATAAAATACTTTAATGTACATGATTTGATTTTTTTTGTTTAAGTTACTTATCAATACATCAGTTCTTATATTCCTGCTGCAGAGACATTTCCATTTACCAGCACATGATCAATTTAGGAATGCACTGATTGGTATCGGAAGTGATATTGATGACATCAGGCCATGATATGATGATATCCACCATAATGTCACTGATCCATATTAAAGCTTTAGTGCGTAACTTTTTTTTATATTAGAACGTCCGTTACATTCAGGCCATTGCCAAATGAGTTGATACAAAGCTAATAATAATCAGCTCCACACAACTCTCTCTGTATTTCTCAGTATGGCTATGTTCAGAAACTAGTGTCGTCCGGCGACATTTGCGCGCAGGAAATCAAGCGAAGATAATTACCTCTTCTGAGGAGTCCATCATGTTTTTTTAATCCTCTGTGTCCTCCTTGGCTACTAGCAACTGCGTGGAGGAGGGGTGAGGGTAATGCGTGATAACGTATGGCTTGTATCATGTGGCTGCGCCAACAGTTTTGTTGTTATTACTTAGAATTCCTCATGGGGGAGACAGAAACTAGGCACTATAGCTTTAAATAAATACAGTGTAGTATACTGTATTCTGTGTTGTTGCATCAGTGCGTCTCTGGATCAGTTTATCTTATTGTATAATAATGACAACACAGACTTCTGGAAAATGTTCTGATAAAATAAATGTTTGAAGTTATGTACGCTAAATTAACATTTGTACACATTTGTAAAAACAACATAAATTGTCTGTGTAGTCTATTTTTCATGTCCTTTTTTAATGTTTAGCATAGTTTTAATATTATGAAAAAGCAGTTTGGCAGTGGTGACTGTGGTTCCCCAAAGTTCAAAGATATTGGAGGTTACATTCATTAACTCCTGTACAAACAAGTTTGATAAAAGCAAAAGACAGTGAACCAAATTAAATATCTCTTTTCTTTCCCATTCTCTGGTGCAGCTCTACAAGAAATCAGGATGTCAGAAACAGATTCCTGACTTCCTGTAGACGTGACATGCACACTAAAACATTTCACTAAAGATTAACTACTGGCTTCACAGCACTGGGCAGTGACACACCAGCCTTGTGGTTTCTCATACCTCCTACCGTTAGGATTCTCAGCCTCTCCTTGAACACATCCATGTCTGGAAGGGTCGCCAGCAGGTGGCAGCAAAGGAAGAAATACCCAGACACAGTTAGTGACCTACGACCTGCTTATAAACCAGACACCCACGACCATTTTACACCACCGCCACAACCGTCTATAGCTAAAACAGAGCACAACTCCTGCCCCTGGCCTCTCAATGTCTCCACCACCTTTTTATTTGTTTGAAAAAAGGTCCAGAGGTTTGGTGATTTTAGAGTCAAGTGGTGGAGAACGAGGGATGCACACCATGCTGAGGATACAGAAGCCATACCACAACCAACCCACACTGAGGCGGTTCCCAAACAGGAAGCCATTCTGCACAGGTCACCTTCACTGCAGCAGAGAGGTGACTAATTCCTGAACTCAACACTGACGCCCTCAGTTTTCACTACAAACTTTTAACACTTTGCACACAAACCAGCGTGTCTGATCTCAAAAACATGTTTCACAATCTGTCCCTGTCACAGTGTGAGTTTGAGCACTATTCAATCATTTTGTGTAAAAAGGTGTAAATAGTGTTTTGAATGTGAGGGACTGAACAGTGCTGACGTCAGATGGTGTACCAGAAATTTTAGTGCAGTAAAAGCAGACAGAGTAGAGTTAGACAAAGCTAATTAGCAGTTAGTTAGCCAAGAGAGCTTGAAGGAAGACCGTAGAGACAGACCAGGTCACAGCTTTACTAAAGAGTTATCCCATCTAATAAGACAACAAAACAAATAAAAAAAATCAAGAGTTTCCTTCTGTCATCATACTGTCCAGAAAAATCTGATAACAGGAAAATATAAGTTAACTAATCATTCAGTCAGTCTGGTCTTAGAGCTTTGAATCGATGCACATCTACAACACTCAAATTAACGCCTGTTTCCCCGTTTGGAAAAATAATAAAAGTTTAGCTGGGATTAAGAACAAGGATGTCACCTTGACGGCACACAAAAATGTGTTAGTGTTTCTGACATGTTTGAAGCAACACGTTTACAGAAATAACAACTTTTACATCAACATTTCTTCTTTGATCAACACGACAAACGTTAAATTAACTCCTAATGACCTCGACCACAGAGTCTGTTTCAACTGAAACTGCCTCCCAAACAGAAAAGGACTAACCTAAACACCAAGTCAGACTAACCAATAAGGTTAAACACAATCACTACTCAGTCGGATTAGCAGGTTAGCAGTTAACTTCTCTCTTAGTTCCTGACTTAGTCCTAGACAGAAGTTACCAACAAACAACAACAACACCTTTGACCCCTATCACTGGTTCCACATCAGTTCAGCCAAAGACTTTTCTGCAAAGTGGGATTTGTTCCCTCCTTGGTTTGTTAACATATATGTAAAATAGATTTGAACAAAAGTCTGAAAACGACTTACATCATTGAGTGCCGCAGAAACATGTTTATCACCTTGTCACATAAGAAGGAAACACTTCTCTGCTCTTAATATTTTCTTAGATAAAAGCACCTCATTCTCTACCGACACCACCACATTCAACATGAATTCACCCTAAATAGCAAATACGCCTCGGTTTCTACCAGAAATTGATGAATTGGAGATAAATTTTGCCTGACATGGGTAGGCAAGACATGATACAAGTTGATATTTAGAATCAATATTAAGATTCCCATTTAAAAACAATGGTGACAAAGTGCCGAGCTGGTCCAAAACTTTAGTGTCTCTCAGACTTTACATAAAGAATGGACATAGCATCGGTGATGTCACCCATTGGTTTGTGGACAGACGTTTTGAAGCCAAGAGTTTGCATTTTGGCCG